>NW_007737148.1:36880-44505 GCF_000696425.1 Galeopterus variegatus
ATTTAATTCTGTACATAGTGAAAGGCTAGATATATTATTATTCAGAAATAAATGGGACATTCTTCTGTACAGAGCACTTAGTGTGAAAGCAGGATGGTGAGTTGGAAAAAGCCAAAATATTTTAATTCAAATCCAGGTACTGCTACTTACTATGTTTATTATTGTGGGCTAGTCATTTACACAATTATTTACATAATAGTTTCTATCACAGAGTGTTAAGGTTAAATGAGCAGTATGTGTAAAATATACAATGCTTGGCACATAGAAGATTCTCCAATATTTAACATAGTTGAATTTCTTCAGAAAAATCCCTCCTATACTACAGTTTAAATCATTAAGTTACCAGAAGTAGAATATCTGCAGCTTTTATTAATAGAAATATGAGGCCTTCTTGCCCCTTATACCACCCAAATGAGTTTCTTTTAATTCCTTTGGGTTAAAAAAACATTTTATTACAGAAAGCAATGCATTATTGTATCTGTGATCTGGAAAATTCCACCTATGTAAAATTCTAAAGTTGCTATTTTCTTTCACTTGTAAAATGTTTTGCTGTGTACAGATCTCAAACTCAGGCAAATAATGGTCTCTGCACATTGTAACCCAAAATATTAGCAAGTCATTGCAAGAACGTACACAGAGTAAAGGCAATTTGGATGAGATTGAAAGTAAAATCAATGAGGTCTATCCAAACCTAGCTCCTGGAGGTAATGCTAAAGCTGTTGTACTTAATCATTTTAATATTTCTTCATTGATTCATTGGACTGTGTTTATTCTTTAGTACATTTCTGGCAGAAAGTCCACATTTTTTTCAGACCACAAATAATTATTCTAACATGTTTAAATATGAATAGTTCTTTCCTTGTGCTAGTTAACTTGGGCCATAAACTAAATTATGAAGAAAATTTTCATGCATCCCTGCCTCAAAAGCAAAATCTAATATGAAAAACTCTCTTTCACTATCGTAGGAATACAACCTGAGTCTCTTATATCAAGAGAGTGTTAGCAAAGGCCTTTCCAAGAATGTACTGTTTTGTGCCAAAGCCAAACCTCAGGACCTCATGTTCTTTGCACATGCATTAGCAACAGGGAAGATCAATGAAACCAATCAAAATAATGCTTCATCAAGGAACACCAATCTTATGATGTCATAAACCATGATTTAGTCACTGATAAGTATTATAGAATTCAGATATATTGTTACTTACATAATCTATTTCCATTAAATCAACACATCTTTTAGATAGTATGGGGAAGCATAAAACAGAGCCCTTATTTTCAAAGAGTTATAATCTAGTTGGATAATGAGCAGAGCTAGGAAAAGTTAGGCCAAATTTATTAGATATTTTTTAAAAAGAAAAAGGGAAAAGTAATTTTGCAATTCAGTGATTAATCATATCAAGAAGTTATTTAAAGATTCAAAAAAAGTTTGAATTCCTACATTGTGCCAGCTCAGTACAATAAAAAAATCCAGCAGTGTTTAGCTATAGAAACAGATATTTGATATACAGACTGGAAGTAATTTCTCTGCTATATTTAGATGCAAGAATTATATCGAAATAGGATCTATGCAATTAAAAAATAAGAAAGTGGGAAGCATTCAGAGAAAAAACTTAATTAATTAAATGGAAAAGAGATTTGTGAATTAAGGGCAATGGTATTTATACTAGCTTCAGTATATTGAATGACTGTATTAATAACTAACATTTATTGAGTATTCACTATGTGGAAGGTATTGTTCTAGGCATTTTCACATGAATTAATTTATTTAATCCATATATAATTTTTGAGGTAGGTACTATTTTTACCTCCAATTCAATCATTGAAGAAACTAAAATATAAGCATGTGAAATAACTTTCCTAAGTCAAAAAGGTCGTAAGTAGCAAAGCTGGGATTTAAATTTAAGGATCTTGGCACCAGAGCACAGTCATAGCCACTAGGTAAAGTAATTTATTCCTGAGTAAACACAGGGTTTAATAAAAGTTTCCTATTTCATTGGACTCGAAATAGTTTTTAATCTATAAGAGGAAAATACTGCTTCATTTGGTTTATTGTCTAGTACCTTTGGGTGATTAATCCATATTCTCTTCTATGTTTCCACAGCAGTGACCACCGCCCACACCTCAAATTAGGTATGACATGTTGTGCTAAACCTTGTACTATTTCAGACTTCTATCTTCATAAGATATATTACAGTAGAAGTGGAGGAATTTGAGAGAGGAAAGCTGCTGCTAAAGAATATATAAAAAAGAAGGGGGGAAAATCACAGAGCAAAAGAGACAGGAACATGTAAACTATTAAATGACCAGAGCATAATTAGCTACGGAATCTTCAAAACGATAACAGTAAGAACTTTATTTACCTTCTTTTGCTTCTCTGTCAATAATTATAATCTATGTGAATCTATGCAAATTATTAAATTATCCATTTACATGTGCACACACATGCATATATAATTATAAATTGAAGAAAGGTTTTTTTACCCACCCTTTTCTTCTATATCCCCTTACTTTATCATGAGAAAAACAATGGGCATGATAGAGTATAGATAAACACTACTTCAAAGATGACACCCCCAAAGAGGCCACATGCTTAAGGAAATAACTCCATACCAACAAAAATACACAACATAAAATCAGAGTGATGGAAGGCTTAGGGTTTACTTATTCTGTCAAAATTTCAGATTTTTCTGATTAAGGGTATGACCTCTCTTTTAAACCACATTGTTCCAGATTATGCCAGAGGATTACTACTGACACTTTGTCTTTACCAGAAGTGTTGCAATAAGCACCAGTTTTTATATACCATAGATAGCCCTGCCTTGTCACTAAATACAACTTTCAAATGCTTGTTCATTTTTTCTAAACACTTTTTATTTACCGTTCCTTTTTCTCTCTCATCACTGCTTCGGAGGCAAGGGGAAGATAGATAGAGACAGTTTATTTTTTCTTTTTTGATAACAATATATTTTTCTTCAATGGTATAGATAGCCCTGCCTTGTCACTAAATACAACTTTCAAATGCTTGTTCATTTTTTTCTAAACACTTTTTACTTACCGTTCCTTTTTCTCTCTCATCACTGATTCGGAGGCAAGAGGAAGATAGATAGAGACAGTTTATTTTTTCTTTTTTGATAACAATATATTTTTCTTCAATGGCATACCATTGATTAAAATTTGAAATTCATGCTAGAAGAAAGTTTCCAATGAACTATGAACCACCTGCAATTTACTTAGAAGTCATGTTTAGTCCATGTCTTCAGTCAGACAGGGGTGGTTAACAGAGCCTATGCATGGAAGAATCAGTGTAGTAGTGTTTTGCACTCCTTACAGATGTATGGACCTCGATGTGTAGAGGATAAATCACAGTTCATGATAACATCCTGCACCAAATTTTTACAGAGGCATTAAAAAATAGAGGAGGCATACTGCAAAATACATTCATTATAAGCATATGTGAGAAACTAGAGTACAAAGAATGAGACGGTTTCATCTTCTGACTAACAAACAGTAAACAAAGACTAGGAGAGTTCCAGTTCTGGTATGACAGCATGAAGAGTTTCACAGAACTATTTTCCACTATACTGGTGAAAATTGTTTTAAAAACAACTAGTTAAAGTCTCTGGAAATAGATTATTATTCTGCAGAGAATGAAGAAATGCAAGCGTACTTCAAAAAGTTTGTGGAAAAATAAATTTAAAAGATAATACAAATATTTCCTTTTGAAGTACCCTTGTATTTATTCAAGAAAATATACTAAAACTTGATAAGAACTGTGAGAGTCTGTGGCATTTGAACTAAATCACAAACCCGCCCTCCGCCTTCCCAGTTGGTGAAATAAAACTTCACTTGCACAGCCAAGAACACAGGTCTTCCTCTTCCTCCAAATCCCAGTCAGAATGCTATCTTCCCAGGAGGGGAAGATGTCATTTTTACTCTATTTGTTCATAGGTCTCTGGTCTTGAGACTATGTTCTGTGTGAGTAGGTCAGAGAGGTCTAGGCTACCTTCTTCCACCAATTCTCCATTTGTAGGATAAAGGTTCTGCCTTAGTAATGGCACCATCCAGAATACTGGGTCCCCAATCATACTTGCCCTAACACATAGGGTGGGGTTCCGTACCACAAAAGGCAAGTTAAGGAGATGTAAAGGCTGCTACCTTCACATTTGCTGAACCCTCAGCTCCTAAAGAGAGAATTATACTCAGAGAAACAAGTGTCATTGTCCATGTCCCCAACTCCAGAACCATGGCTCAGAGATTTTATCCAAGGGGTGAATCAGGCTTTAGAACAAAGAACTCCAAATCCCTCTCTCAAAGGAATGAACTTTATTTACAATACAGTGTGGAGAAGTTCAACCCTAAGAACGTTCTCTAAAACAGTGGAAGTTGTGATGAAAAGCAATGGGAAGAAGACTGATAGATTTATTGAAGTATAAGCTAAACATTAGCCAAATAATTAGCCAGAAAAAAAAATAGGGAAAGAGAGAGAGCCCTCTTGGGGTCAGAAAAATTTTCAAACACTGATCTCAAGAACTATCCTTTCGAGTNGGATTACTACTGACACTTTGTCTTTACCAGAAGTGTTGCAATAAGCACCAGTTTTTATATACTATAGATAGCCCTGCCTTGTCACTAAATACAACTTTCAAATGCTTGTTCATTTTTTTCTAAACACTTTTTACTTACCGTTCCTTTTTCTCTCTCATCACTGATTCGGAGGCAAGAGGAAGATAGATAGAGACAGTTTATTTTTTCTTTTTTGATAACAATATATTTTTCTTCAATGGCATACCATTGATTAAAATTTGAAATTCATGCTAGAAGAAAGTTTCCAATGAACTATGAACCACCTGCAATTTACTTAGAAGTCATGTTTAGTCCATGTCTTCAGTCAGACAGGGGTGGTTAACAGAGCCTATGCATGGAAGAATCAGTGTAGTAGTGTTTTGCACTCCTTACAGATGTATGGACCTCGATGTGTAGAGGATAAATCACAGTTCATGATAACATCCTGCACCAAATTTTTACAGAGGCATTAAAAAATAGAGGAGGCATACTGCAAAATACATTCATTATAAGCATATGTGAGAAACTAGAGTACAAAGAATGAGACGGTTTCATCTTCTGACTAACAAACAGTAAACAAAGACTAGGAGAGTTCCAGTTCTGGTATGACAGCATGAAGAGTTTCACAGAACTATTTTCCACTATACTGGTGAAAATTGTTTTAAAAACAACTAGTTAAAGTCTCTGGAAATAGATTATTATTCTGCAGAGAATGAAGAAATGCAAGCGTACTTCAAAAAGTTTGTGGAAAAATAAATTTAAAAGATAATACAAATATTTCCTTTTGAAGTACCCTTGTATTTATTCAAGAAAATATACTAAAACTTGATAAGAACTGTGAGAGTCTGTGGCATTTGAACTAAATCACAAACCCGCCCTCCGCCTTCCCAGTTGGTGAAATAAAACTTCACTTGCACAGCCAAGAACACAGGTCTTCCTCTTCCTCCAAATCCCAGTCAGAATGCTATCTTCCCAGGAGGGGAAGATGTCATTTTTACTCTATTTGTTCATAGGTCTCTGGTCTTGAGACTATGTTCTGTGTGAGTAGGTCAGAGAGGTCTAGGCTACCTTCTTCCACCAATTCTCCATTTGTAGGATAAAGGTTCTGCCTTAGTAATGGCACCATCCAGAATACTGGGTCCCCAATCATACTTGCCCTAACACATAGGGTGGGGTTCCGTACCACAAAAGGCAAGTTAAGGAGATGTAAAGGCTGCTACCTTCACATTTGCTGAACCCTCAGCTCCTAAAGAGAGAATTATACTCAGAGAAACAAGTGTCATTGTCCATGTCCCCAACTCCAGAACCATGGCTCAGAGATTTTATCCAAGGGGTGAATCAGGCTTTAGAACAAAGAACTCCAAATCCCTCTCTCAAAGGAATGAACTTTATTTACAATACAGTGTGGAGAAGTTCAACCCTAAGAATGTTCTCTAAAACAGTGGAAGTTGTGATGAAAAGCAATGGGAAGAAGACTGATAGATTTATTGAAGTATAAGCTAAACATTAGCCAACTAATTAGCCAGAAAAAAAAAAATAGGGAAAGAGAGAGAGCTGGAAAGAGCCCTCTTGGGGTCAGAAAAATTTTCAAACACTGATCTCAAGAACTATCCTTTCGAGTAGACTGATTTTGTTTGGATATTCTCTGAAGGAATTTGTGCCCACAGGGCATTTTTTTAAAACAAGAAAGCAACTACCTACCATTTGGTAGAACTACACAGCTAAGAGCGGTCAAGGAACTAAACAATAAAAGAGAGCCCTACCAAAACCACTGTCATCCAAGGGTGACTGTCCAAGGTTATATCCAAGGTTATACCCCCTAAGAAGCAATATCAGAGGCTTCACACTTAGGGGTAGAGGAGAGGGTAAAAGACACTACTAAAATAACCCAGCCAATCATTAAATGAGTAAGCAACCATATAAAAATAACAAGCCCTGGAGGGAAATTACCAATACCTAGAGTTGCTGCAATGTATTATCTAAAATGCTCAGTTTCCAATAAGAAATATGAGACATGAGAAAAACACGAAAGTACTTCTTTTACAGAAAAAGCAGGCAACGCTGCCCGTGAGAATAAAAAGATGTCAGATTTAAACAAGATACAAAAGTAGCCATTATGAATATGTTTAAAGAACTAAAGGAAAGTAAACCATGATTAAAGAAGTAAATGAAAGTATAATGATGTTATATCTAATACAGAACATCAATAAAGAGATAGAATGTATAACAACCAGATGGAAATTCTAGAGTTGAAAAATGTGATACAAATTTAATATAGGGGCTTGATAGTATTTTTAAACTGGCAGAAGAATCAGTGAATTTAAATATATTTTCATAGAAATTATACAATCTGAAAGAAAAAAAGACAAAAAGAAAATAAAAATGAACGGTTCTTACAGAAATGTGAGATACTATTAGGCACATCAACACATGTGTAATAGCAGTATCAGATAGGAAGGAGAGAGGAAAAGAAGCCAAAAAAAAGAAAGAAAGAAAAGAAAAGAAAAAAGAAAAAAAAAGCCAAAGGCTAAAAATGTCCAAAATATATTGAAAAACAATAATCTTTACCTCAAGAAAACTCAATAATCTTTACCTCAGGAAAACTCAAAAAGCTTTAAAAAGCAGGATAAAAATCTCAAAAAAGTAGGATAAACACAAAGAGATCCACAAACAGACATATCATGATAAAAATTCTGACAAGCCAAATACAAGGAGAAAACCTTGAAAGTAACCAGAGAAAAATGAATCATTTGCAAAACAACTCTAACAAGATTAATACTTAACTTTTTATCACAAACAGTGGAAACCACAGGCAGTGGAATATTGTATTTAAAATACTGAAAGAAAAAAAACAACAACTGTAAATCAAGAATCCTGCATTCAGCAGAGCTATCATTCAAAATTGATATGGTCATCCTAGTTAAAACTGAGAATATCCTACCACCTCTTAGAACTCCATGCCCGCTTTCATTGCCTTACTCTCCATATCAATATGTAAAATGTATTTCAAGTGCAGAAAAAGGCTTATTTCAGGGGTCAGGAAAATATGATCTGTGGGTCAT
>NW_007737148.1:46004-47526 GCF_000696425.1 Galeopterus variegatus
ATAGGTAGGTAGTGATATCAAACAGTGGCTTTATTTTGCATTTCCTTAATAATCAATGGTGTTGAAAATCTCATGTACTTATTTGCCACTCATATATATTCTTTGGGAAAATGTTGGTTCAAACCATTTACCCTTGTTATTGATTTTGTTGTTGTTGTTTATTGGGTTGGTTGTTTTCTTATTTGGAGATTTCTTTACATATTCTGAGTGTTCTTTATGTATTGTTGATATAACTCCTTCATCAATTATGTACTTGCAAATGCGTTATTAGAATTTGTGGTTTATTTTTCTTTTTCTCAGGAGTGTCTTTTGAAGAGTAGAAGTTCTTAATTTGATGAAGTTCAATTTGTTAATGTGCTTTTATCAAGCATTTCTTTGGTGTCATATCTAAGAAATTTTTGCCTACCTAATAAAGGTTGCAAAGATTTTCTGCTATATTTCCTTCTAGAATTTTTATAGTTTTAAATTTTATATTTAGGTCTGTGATCCATTTTGAGTTAATTCTTTTACATATTGTAAGGTATAGATCAAAGTTAACTTTTTTAACATATGAAAAATCAGTTATTTTACACCATTTTTGGAAAACTATCATTTTGCCACAGAATTGCCTTTTCACCTTCATTGAAATTAATTANGTATTTCAAGTGCAGAAAAAGGCTTATTTCAGGGGTCAGGAAAATATGATCTGTGGGTCATATCTGGTCTTACAGCCTGTTTTTGTAAATAAAGTTTTATTGAAACAGCCACATCCATTCCTTTAGTGTCTGTGACTGCTTTGAGACAAGAATAAACTAGTTGAGTGGTAGTGAAAAGTTTTAGTAGAGACCAAACGGCTTGTAAAGCAGAAAATATTTGTATATTGGTTATTTAAATAAAAAGTTTGCCATTCCTCACTTATGTGATAATCCCCACATGAAATGAATTTTGGAAGAGGGTCGGTGAAGATGGAGGCAAGTACCAAATCATGGAGAGTCCTATCTGCTCTGTTAAGGGGTTAGATTTTATTCTACTTGTAATCACAACCATTTAGGGGTTTAAATACTGGAATGACAACATTTTTTTAAAAAGGAGGTGTCTTTTATTGAGCACCTACTATGTACAATGTTCCTATCAATGTAATGTTATCACTTTGAATCCTCTAAACTGATCTGAGGTAATGATCCATAAAGGCATTCTTGTTTCCATTATTAATCATTGTATTGAGGCTTAATTGATATGCAATAAACCATATATATTAAAATGCAATAATTTCATAAGTATTGACATATTTATACTCATGTGAAAAGATCTTCATGATCAAGNCCCCACCCAGGCAACAACTGATGCTTTCTGTCATTGTAGATTAGTTTGCAACTTCTAGAATTTTATATAATTTTAATATATTGCATATTTTTAAGTATAAATATATATAATGTATAAATTACACAGTATGTACTTCTTTTTTGGCTTACCCATTCAGCATAATTGAGATTTATCCATGGTGCTGTGTGTATCAATAGCTCATTCCTTTTTATTCCTGAGT
>NW_007737148.1:49168-50673 GCF_000696425.1 Galeopterus variegatus
CTTTTACATATTGTAAGGTATAGATCAAAGTTAACTTTTTTAACATATGAAAAATCAGTTATTTTACACCATTTTTGGAAAACTATCATTTTGCCACAGAATTGCCTTTTCACCTTCATTGAAATTAATTATTCATATATATATATATGCTTATTTCTCAGCTTTCTAGTCTGTTCCATTACTCTAATTTCTATATTTCCACCAGTACCACTATATCTTGAATACAGTAACTTTACAGTAAATATTGAATTTAGGTATTGTAAGCTCTCCAACTTTGTACTACTTAATCAGAGTTGTTTTGGCTATTGTAGTTCTTTACATTTCCATATGAGTTTTAGAATCAACTTGCCGATTTCTATTAAAAATAATGATGAAACATATTGGGATAGTGTTGAATCTCAGTTTCTGAATAATTGACATCTTAATTATTCTGAGTCTTCTCAATACCATGGTATATCAGTCCATTTATTTAAATCTTCTTTAGTTTCTTTCAAAATCACTTAACATAATTTTTATTTTTAGAACTTCAGTAGAGCTGCTGTAGGAAATACTTTGAGTATTGGATGGCAATACTAATATGTATTTGCTCTACATAGACTCCCAAGCACATAGAAAAGTGCTTTGCTCATATTAGTCAACTGATATATATTTGTTGAATATTACTCTGAGCAACTGAGTGCTTACTGTGTGCCACAACTGAGCATTGCAAATATTACCTCATTCAATCTTTAGAAATATAATATTAAGTAGAGTCTCTTATTTTATTATATGCATAATAACCCAATATATTATCTGGTAAGAAGTAGATCTCATTTCTTTCTTCCTTTTTATAAAGTGAAAAAATGCATGCATCTCTTTAAAGGAGCTTTCATACACATACATTTGAAAGATAATGTATTCATTGAACATGGAAAGAGGCGATGGGGGTGGAAGTGGGTGGTGATTCTTGTTTGTTCTGAGCAGCTTTTCTGAAGAAAGCTGCTTTCCATATCTGTTTGGTACTAAAAATTGGAAGTAAAACTATAAAAATTAAATGTCAATTTTTTAATGTAAAGTTTATAGTTATCTTTCTTTTCTAGTCTTGAATACTTGTACTGAAATAGCAAAATCTGATAAAATGATCCTTAAATCTCAACAGCTGGTATCTCCATTTGATAGGAATAAAATATTTAAAGGTAAAATCAATTAGTACACTTGCCCTTATAGCTTAATGAAACTCTTTCTCTTTTTACTTTTTCTTTATTTTTTTTAGTTGCTAGCCGAACCCTTGACCTTGGTATTTTTAAATGTAATATACTAAACATGCTAGTTTAAAAAATAAGTTGTGCACAATTCATGTTTATATTCTTAAGTCAAAATACAGACAAGTTATATGGTATACTCTTTAAGAATAGTTATAAAAATATTCTTTATAATTTTCATTTTTGAGAAATATTTCCAAATCCCAATTTCTTCCATGGCTACAGCTAAAAAATCTACTTTTCTTTCTTCTTCTTTTTTTTTTT
>NW_007737148.1:50901-53431 GCF_000696425.1 Galeopterus variegatus
AGTGGGTGGTGATTCTTGTTTGTTCTGAGCAGCTTTTCTGAAGAAAGCTGCTTTCCATATCCATTTGGTACTAAAAATTGGAAGTAAAACTATAAAAATTAAATGTCAATTTTTTTAATGTAAAGCTTATAGTTATCTTTCTTTTCTAGTCTTGAATACTTGTACTGAAATAGCAAAATCTGATAAAATGATCCTTAAATCTCAACAGCTGGTATCTCCATTTGATAGGAATAAAATATTTAAAGGTAAAATCAATTAGTACACTTGCCCTTATAGCTTAATGAAACTCTTTCTCTTTTTACTTTTTCTTTATTTTTTTTAGTTGCTAGCCGAACCCTTGACCTTTATAGCTTAATGAAACTCTTTTTCTTTTTACTTTTTCTTTATTTTTTTTAGTTGCTAGCCGAACCCTTGACCTTGGTATTTTTAAATGTAATCTACTAAACATGCTAGTTTAAAAAATAAGTTGTGCACAATTCATGTTTATATTCTTAAGTCAAAATACAGACAAGTTATATGGTATACTCTTTAAGAATAGTTATAAAAATATTCTTTATAATTTTCATTTTTGAGAAATATTTCCAAATCCCAATTTCTTCCATGGCTACAGCTAAAAAATCTACTTTTCTTTCTTCTTCTTTTTTTTTTTAATCTTTCTATTTTTCAATGAATTGAGACAAAGTACTCAATACTGTTTAATTACAATACAGAAGTGTGAAAGGGGTGCAGAATTCTAAACCAGACTGTTTAGTTTTAAATTTCAGCTATAAAACTTTCTAGCCATTTAGACCTTGTGGTGTTTTTGAGCATTTATACTAACTTGTAGTTTGTTGAGAAAACAATAGATAATAGATATAAAGCAGATGCATTTAGTGAGTGCTCAGTAAAATGTAGTTGCTATTATTCTTAGAGCAATTTCAAAATACACTCTCTTGCTTGCTTTATGTTTTCAGAAGTAAAGTTGTTTAGTACAGACACTTAAGAATGGTACTTAGGAATAAAGAAGTGTAAATTACTATTATTATACTTTTACTTATTATTAAGACAGAGTCCACAAACATTGTCTTAGTCCGCTTGTGTTGCTGCAACAAAACCACAGACTGAGTTATTTATAAAGAATAGAAATTTATTTCCTCACACTTCTGGAGGCTAGGAAGTCCAAAATCAAGACAATGACAGATTTGGTCTTTGTGTGGACCTGGTCTCTTTGTTTCCAAGATGGTGCTTTGTTGCTGCATCCTCCGGAGGGGACAAATGCTATGTCCTCACATGGCAAAATACAGAACAGCAAAAAGGGCCTAAGCTAGTTCTCTCCAGCCCTTTTATAAGGCACTAATCTATTCATGACAGCTAAGCACTTGTGACTTAATCATTTCTCAAAAGGCCCCACCTATAACACCACCATAATGAGGACAAGTTTCAGCATGAATTTTGGAGGGCATACAAATTCAAAGCAGATATGCCACTTTTCTAATTTTTCCTACATCCCATCTCACTCTATGATTTTCTAAATCATACTTCTTTTCTATTTCCTTTACATAATTATTCCACAAGCCTTCTATCTTGCACTCCCTTTTCATCATTCAAACTATTTCTAAAAATCTGCAACCTTCACAAGATACTTTCAAAAGAAAAGGAAGTGATCTGGTCATGTACTTCCTATCTCTTTTGTAAGGAAAAATGGAAAAATTACCCAGTATGCCAACTTGGCAGTTTTGCTCTCCTTTGCTGTTTTACTTGATCTTCCAGGACAACTATAAGTGTCATTTGATAAAGTGATTTTGCTAAAAGCTCATTGTGCTCTCAATCTTCAAGATTATAAATTTGAATGAGGCTTTTGTAGTCTCTACCACATTAGTAATCAGTTTTATAAAGGAGAACATTATTTTGTACTTTCTCTGGGGGAAAAAAACACTCAATTATTTTTATCAAAGAATTCACTTTGCCTTAGGAAAAAATTAAAGCACTTCATGGACACATGTCACTATTTGACAAGACATGGGGGACTAGGAATGAATTGGTGTTCTAAAAAAAATATTTTTCTGGGCCGGCCCGGTGGCGCACTGGAGAGTGTGCCACTTGAGAGCGTGGCGGCACTCCCGCCAAGTGTTCAAATCCCATGTGGAGACCGGTTCCCGATCACTGGCTGAGCGCGGTGCGGGCGCAACACCAAGTGTTGCAATCCCGTTGCCGTTCCCTGGTACGGGCGTGACACCGAGGGTTGCGATCCCGTTACCGGTCAGTAAAAAAGACAAAAAGGAAAAAATATATATATATTTTTCTAATGTTCACCATAATACTTCTAATACATACCTTTTTTTGTGTGTGTGACCAGTAAGGGGATCGCAACCCTTGGCTTGGTGTCGCCCGCACCGTGCTCAGCCAGTGAACGCACCGGCCATCCTTATATAGGATCTGAACCCGTGGCAGGAGCACCGCTGCACTCACAAGCTCTGCACTCTCCCGAGTGCGCCACGGGGCCGGCCCCTAATACATACCTTTTTTTTTTTTTTTTTTTTTTTTTTTTTTT
>NW_007737148.1:53493-54609 GCF_000696425.1 Galeopterus variegatus
AAAAAAAAAAAAAAAAAAAAAAAAAAAAAAAGGTATGTATTAGGGGCCGGCCCCGTGGCGCACTCGGGAGAGTGCAGAGCTTGTGAGTGCAGCGGTGCTCCTGCCACGGGTTCAGATCCTATATAAGGATGGCCGGTGCGTTCACTGGCTGAGCACGGTGCGGGCGACACCAAGCCAAGGGTTGCGATCCCCTTACTGGTCACACACACAAAAAAAGGTATGTATTAGAAGTATTATGGTGAACATTAGAAAAATATATATATATTTTTTCCTTTTTGTCTTTTTTACTGACCGGTAACGGGATCGCAACCCTCGGTGTCACACCCATACCAGGGACCGGCAACGGGATCGCAACCCTTGGCTTGGTGTCGCCCGCACCGTGCTCAGCCAGTGAACGCACCGGCCATCCTTATATAGGATCTGAACCCGTGGCAGGAGCACCGCTGCACTCACAAGCTCTGCACTCTCCCGAGTGCGCCACGGGGCCGGCCCCTAATACATACCTTTTTGATGTAATTTTTTGAATAAACTTTTAGACTTTATTATCCCCACAAACAGAAATTTACCAAACTGTCCTCTTAATTATTTAACCTTGTTACATTATACTTTTAGATGTAATAGTTAGTGCTTATTTCCTGATGGTGATAATGATGATAATGATGACATAATGATGGTATTTTAATTAACCACTTCTAAGCTATCTGTTCATTTTTATTATTTGGGAATATAACAACACATTTCTACCAAAACATTAATAATTCATAAATGTAAACCACAGCATTCAACGACATCAGAACATTTCATCCAAAGCTAGATGCACCAGATATTAGTTGATGTAAAATGGCCAACTTAGTTCTTGGAAAAAACCTCTTAGAAATGTAAGCATTATTAAAGACACTGTGAGATTCTATAAAAATCATATTGTTGGGCATCTCGGATGGCTGCATGGGACCCCAACAGGTTTTTCCTTTCCCTAGAGTGTTGGGGCCAAAGGGATTGCCCTTTTCTCCTCCCCAGGATGCGGGGTGAAAAGAGATTCCAAGAGATGGGTTAGCACGCCGCTGCTCTCCCAGATAGGGAACAAACACACACACACACACACACACACATACATGC
>NW_007737148.1:54681-56212 GCF_000696425.1 Galeopterus variegatus
CTTAGCAGGCAGGGATTTCCAAGCTTAGGCCAATCCTTGAAAAGGTCAAATGTGCACGTGCTTTGCTTCTCTATGCTTAGCCCTCCCCTTTAACTTCCCTTAGGTGCCACCTTTTATCCGTTTAGGCCATCTGTTGTTTTTGCTTAGAAAAAGGGTGTGGTCCCATATCATACCTAACTTAACATCTCAAAATTTTGAAATATATTTACAAATATTTTCATCATTTTTCTTTTTCTTTGAAATCATCCATTAAACTACTTGCAGACTGTACAATGAGAAATACTGTATCACAACACAGAGATATGTCCCAAGTAGTAAATATATAAGGATCCAACACTAGAAGGAAATGGGCATGGAACCAATACCTAATCTACATTTCAAGTAACATGGCAGGAACAGTTGGACCAGCACAAAAGAAAATGATAAATCTCAGCAGAGACTCGGAGGAGGCTTGGAAATCTTACGTGAGATATTGCCCAGAAGTAATAAGGAAATATGAAAAAGAGTAATTAAG
Source organism: Galeopterus variegatus (assembly GCF_000696425.1). Classification (NCBI taxonomy): domain Eukaryota; kingdom Metazoa; phylum Chordata; class Mammalia; order Dermoptera; family Cynocephalidae; genus Galeopterus; species Galeopterus variegatus. The sequence continues at coordinate 55,196 of NW_007737148.1, forward strand.
AGAAGTTCCTACTTGATCCAAACATCTTCTTGTGTCAGTAATTATTTTGAAGGTTTGTGCCACTTTAATAAAACTTTTTAAGTGTTAAAGGTTTGGCCCTCGCTGCCATGCTTCTGACAGGATTTATTTTGGAGGCTTTTAGGATTGGATACAATTTTTATTTAAATTGCTTCTCCTTTATCAAGGTTATTTGTGGTGGGTTATAATCTCCTAAACTGGGACCTGCTGTTTCACTGGTTGTGTAAATCCCCAGTCACACATTTGAAAACAAATAACATTTAAAGGCTTTCAAAGGCTATGACCCTAACTTGAACATTAACTTTGTTTCCTTCATGAAAAGATCTGTAGGGAAACATTAACAAGTGGCATTGTTCTAACAAATGTATTTAATTGAAATTGTGTTTGTTCAGTTGCATTAAAGTCTGTTTATCTCTTCCCAAAATATATGAGTATATACCTAATGAACAAAGGAAAGGACTATAAAATCCCTTTCTTTAAATTGTATAGAGTCCTTTTAAGAGATTATTATTGATCTCAGATTTGATAAACTTTGTTTTAGTTTTCAAGTGATTTAGAATAAAAACAAACAGTGAATTTAATGCAATAATCTCTTAGTCTAAGATATAGCAGCATTGTGTATGAGGGTACTCCAAAAGTTCATGGTGAAATAGAATTAAAAGATATAAATCTTTCCATGAACTTTTTGAAAATCCCTCATATTATTGTGAGTGTATCTTTGTATGTGCACACATTTGTGAGAATTTTCATGATTAAATATTCTATGTAAATTACTACAACATGAACGTGATTATATGGCAACTAGTTAGGTAAGTTGTCTACTGCCTTTGATAATCTGTTGAATGTACATTATTCTGATGCCTTTGATAATTTATTGAATTTGTATTATTCTGTTTATAATTTTGTGTGTAATTATTGTTTTCAAGTTATAGTAATATTCTAAGTTGGATACCTATAATAAACTTCCAAAGCATGAAATACTAAAGGTGATCATGAAAA
>NW_007737149.1:0-456 GCF_000696425.1 Galeopterus variegatus
CCATATAATACAACTACCACAATCAGGTGAGATCCACAGGTGGAGAAGGCCTTGCACCTGCTCTCTGCAGAGTTCATCCTGAAGATGGCCACAAGGATCAGTGTGTAGGACACAAGGACTATCAGAAGAGATGATACCAAGTTGAATGCAGAAAAGATCAGTATCATCAGCTCCATTTCACGTGTGCTTGAGCACAGCAAATTCAACAAGGGAAGACTGTCACAGTAGAAATGACCAATGACATTATAGCCACAGAAGGATGAAACAAAAATTTTTATGGTGGTTATCAGTGAGAGAAAGGCACTGTAGAGGTAGGGGACTGCTACGAGCACCCAGCACACTCTCTGTGACATGACTACTGTGTAAAGCAGAGGGTCACAGATGGCCACATACCGGTCATAGGCCATTGCAGATAGAATAAAAATTTCACTAGTGATGAACATGATGAAGAAAGCT
>NW_007737149.1:2402-2872 GCF_000696425.1 Galeopterus variegatus
GTGGGAAAACGGTATCTTTTTATGAAGAATATAGATGAATGAAAAAGAATGTAATAAGAAATAAGAGAATGAGATATTGTGTGATTACTCTTAATTATTCAAATTTTACTTAAATTGGACATAAAGAAGACAAAGAATTATTTGATCTGGATAAATCCAATTGGACATGGCATTGATAAGAAAGGAGTATAGTTACTATATTTGACTTTAAATACTATTCTTATATCTTTATTTCATCTTCCAGTAAGTATCAAATAGTTTGAATTAACAATTGTAATTTGAAGATTGCTTTTCCTCTACCTCTGTTATTTCTCCTTTCAAATTTTTTTAAAGACAGGTACTTCCAAACTTTCATGAAAAATGGTCATCTATATTCTGTACAAACTCTTCCAGAGTTTAAAAAATGAGGACTAGAATGCAATTCATCCTAGGAGGCCAGCAAAACACTGACTTTTAAAAAAAATTGTTAT
>NW_007737149.1:4615-5679 GCF_000696425.1 Galeopterus variegatus
AACAGTTTGTCAGACCTCTTCATCCCAACACCCACTGTATTTTAATTTTACAAATCTCTTCTATTCTTCTGAAACTCAACTGAGTGGATAGTCTTAGATTCTCCTCCCCCCACCACTGCTCCAGCACTCATTAGGGGAAAAAAACAGGGAAACTGAGCAACAAGCCTGAGTCTTATATGGACACAAACTCCACTGCTACACCAACAATTGGGGAATGGACCTGAAGCTTAAGGATACCCCCATATGCAAATGGAAATAAACAATCTCAGCTGAGTATATTGTAAAATTTTGCATATATCCTCAACTGAGATAAACAGGTCTGTCAAATTGAGAAGATTCTGCTACCACTCAAAGAAGGGAGAGGAAAAAGAGAAAGAGGTTGAAAGGAGGAAGAGTCTTGAATAACGCTAAAACATACCTCGGGCTCAGAAGTCTTCGGATACGTTAGCATCAGCAGAAATATGTACAAATATTAATTATTTAAAAACTACAGGACAGAAAGACAAACACTTATTTTTCTCATTCAACACAGTAGACAGTCATGAGCCGTTGTTCGTGTTTCCATTCCTTATTGTGAAAAATGCATTGCATTGTCTCAATAGAGAAATACTAACTGCAACACAGGGGCATTGTGGTTGATAAAAAAATGGTGTTAATCTAAATTACAATTTTGGATCCTCCTAAAATATGCATGTTGGCAAATCCTTTTAGGTAAGAATTAAACTTCTGTAACATTGTAAAAGAAGTGCAGTGTTATACTCATGAGTTTCAGGGCTCAAAGTCAATCCCCAAACCACTATTTGGCCCATGATAATTCTTGTAGATTTTTTCAAGCTGCATGTTTTCAATATCATTATATTCCATTATGCTACATTCTCAAATAACTGGGATAAATCCTGTGTGCTGAGATATATGATTTGTGTGTACTTGTGCCATATAGTTGAGTCCTGTGGTGAGGTATGGAAAGTTCTTCTATGCTCTTATTCTCATCTTTCAAAAATATTTTTCTGTACTCACTTGTGATTTGTGTAATTTATAACATGAAGATCAGAATGAAAACTTTT
>NW_007737149.1:6630-10894 GCF_000696425.1 Galeopterus variegatus
GGTTCGGATCCCACATACAGACCGGTTCCCGCTCACTGGCTGAGCGAGGTGCGGGCATGATGCCGAGGGTTGCGATCCCGTTGCCGGTCCCGGCCCGGTACGGGCATGACACTGAGGGTTGCAATCCGTTGCCGGACATGAAAAAAGACAAAAAATAGGAAAAATAAATAAATAAATAAAAATAAAAATTATTTGAGTTTTGACTACAGTTACTGACACAGTGCTACTAAATACCTTGTTGAAAATCAACTCAGAATGAAAACCTCTCTTAATGCATTTAGGTATATTATGTAAAAGGAAAGAGAATACCCAAGCCTAGAACTATAAAGTATTTAAGATGTGGTAAGTTCACCAATACTGAAAACAGAATGAATATACATTATTTATAATTCTTCCAAGGATTACCCTGACCCTTTAATTGTACTGATTTTAAACTCAGTTTTACCCCTATTAGAAATATGATAAGATATACTTTCAAACCTTGAGCCTCACCATCAATATGAACACTGCACATTTAATTCAGAAATATCAGGGAGAAAAGCATCCTATTATTGTGGTGTGGTAAACATATTAGTCTAAGTTATAATGTCTACTATTTTATTTCAGCTTTTCTATCACTTGCTATTGCACATATCACTGTACCAAACGATCTGTCTCCTCATCTCTTACCATTTTGGCCCACCTCTGACTTGGTCTGCAGACTTGGTAGATTTCTTCTGATTTGCTAGCAGCTTTGTGCTAGTGCTTTCCTTCTTTTCCGTAGGGCTTCCTTCTTTTCCTTTGGACAAGTGTCTGGAGAACTTTCTCAGACCTTATGCAAGGCAGCTAGGAATTGCCTGAAATTTACTGTGTCACGAGCAATACTCAAACAATAAGGGACAGGAATCAATGGATAAATACCAAAGCTCTCCTGGCTTTCCTTGAACAAATCCTAGATTTCTGCAGGACATCTCAACACATCTTAAGGTCCTGAGTCCCAGTTGCCTACAGCAGTAACCTCTTCTTTGCTGCCCACGTCATTAGCTTTAACCTTATTTGTCTCATATTCCCCTTTCCTCATTTATGATTCCTGAAATCACCAACCAAATGATATTTTTTACCCAGGTCCTTGCATCAGGGATTACTGTTAAGGGAATTTATATTCTGACACAGTGTTGAATAGTATTAGTAAAGCAAGGCTACAAAAGGCCTCAAATAAATCTCCATGTATGCATGATAACAAGAGACAATGACAGTATGACACTCCTAAATAACTGAAAACCCTACTGGAGAGCTACTAGCATTTGAGGCATAGACACTCAGTTTTTGCCTCAGAACCTCACACCTGAACATCAACGTTTTTGTTTAGACATCATTCCAGGTGGAGCATTTGAAGAAGAATGCTCTGTGGCCCTTCAGAGTGTTTATTGTTTAGAATCCCAGTGTAATATAGAAATAACAGCAGATAGAAACAAGGTCTCTTACTACCCTCAAAGAACATAAAAATAGTATTAAAAACACATCATTATTTCATAAAACATAGTTATGAAAGAAGATTATTGCTATATCTGGTATAGTGTACTGTCTGGCATTAGTGACTATGCTCATATCTATACCTCAAATTAAAGACATGGGTCAAGAAAAGTCACGGAAGCTTATGTGAGAATCATGGTGACCAATGCCAACTACTCACCTAAAAGGAGGAGTGGGTTCTAGTTTTCCCATGTGATTACTAACCCGACGACAGGCAGAAAAATTTATGAGCATCTCTCCTCTCTGAAACACTCTCCTGGGAGGTTGAATGCAATTTCCTGGCTGTCCCCAAAGCATATAAGAAAAAGAAACATCCTCGGGTGTTTGTTAATTATTCAGGGCATCTCTGATTTCCCTATTGAGAAACTGTTCTTTATATACAATTTGGCTGCTTTTATTTGTTGTTAATTTGTACTGTCCCCACTCAAATATCTGGGTGTAAGCATACTGTTTATTGGATGCCTGCTGTTATCATCCATTAATTACTTCAACATTCAGCATTTCTCACAATGGTTTTGGCCAAGTTTTATGTCTGTGGACGATGACAGAGCTCTTCAAATATGTCCTATGCTTTTTAAAGATTCAGAAAGGATACAAATTATGAGTATGGCTGTAATTCTTCTTTTGTTTCTTTTTTGTTTTTAACCTAAATAACTCAAAGTTAATGATACCTTAATTCTATATCCCATAATCATCATCAGTCCTCATCTTCCATCCCCACTCATTTCTCCTTCTTTGCATAGATGCCTCCTCTATGAAGTTGACACAGTCCTTAAAAGCGAATACAGCCTTATGAAGTAAATGTTGTGCACCTATTCATGTGCAGACATATGCTGTTAGATATCTCATTTTGTTACTTAAAGTTCTCAGTCATCTACATGTTTCCAAACTGTATTCATATTACTGCATACAAATCAATATTTTCCTGAGTTCTATTGAATCAAAATGCTATAATTTAATATATGTTTGTTCCCATAGTTACCAATTCCTGACGTCTACAAGTATTACAACAGTTAATATCTTTGTGTGTGTCTCCACACTGCTCCATGAATGACATCTCTGTGAAGTATCTCCTGGAGTGGGTCCTTGCTTCAGGAAAATAAGAAAATAAAATTTATTTTAATAAGAATGGACCTATTTCAAGAATATATTTATTATTGTACATTCCAGCATCAGTACATGAGAATTTCATACTCCTGTCATCCAACTTAGTGATATGTATTGCATGTACATATGGTAAGGAATTGCAATAAATAATTGCATCAGGTTATATTTTATTAAGCCAAAATTATTTACCAGCTTAGATATATCATGTTATTAAGTGATTCAATACAGGCCTGGATATGAAACAGGAAGATTTATTAAGCACAATCCATGTCAACAACAACAACAAAAATTAGTAATTATAACACAGACAAGTAAACAAATATTTTTTTATACTTTTAATACATGTGTCTATAAAAATGATAAGATGGACAATTTTGAATAATGGTGATAAAGCATTTGTTGAAATGACATGAAAAATTGAAACACACACTACAGCACAAATGGGATGGCTGATCACCAATTTTTTTCTTTTCTTTTCTTCCTGGGCACATGGATGAATTATTTCTCATCCTCCTTGCAGTTGGCTGTGCAAAACGGCTGAGTTCTAGCCTCACTCATATGTGGGATCAGCATCATACTCAGCATAAGCCATTCTTTCCATCTCTGCTTGTCCAGATTGGCTTTCCTCAGTACATTTCTGCTCTAGAGCTTGTATTTTCCAATTGTTGAACAGATTCATTCAATAATATAGTTTATTATATCTTTGAAATATATATTGCATACACTATCTCTAGTCTTTAGAAACCAATTATGACCATTGTAGCTCAAACTGCTTTTGCTGTCAGATGTTTTTTTTTTACGTAGACATTTTAGTTAACTCAGTCATATACATTATGTGAATTGAGGTGAAGAAATTGTTATGACAGCTACGGTGTCAACAAAACTGCTCCAATCATGTAATTCATTGTTGCTTAAGAAATATCCTTACAAGTAGTGATAGTGTCCATCAAAGGACAGAAGTATGGAATAGAATGTGTCAACTGGGGGCATAATTTGTGGAGGTTCTTCTCATGCTATTTAGGAATGGGTTTGTTTAATAGAAGAAAAGAAAAATTGTATGGACTTTAGTTGAGATGCAGAGAGAAAGGAAAGGAGGGTCATGAAGAAGAGGAGCAAGAGGAGCCAGTACAATGGTCTGAATTTGGGAGAATATCTAAGAAGGGCAAGTGGGAAATTCTATAGCAAAGTAAATTTGCTCTAAGAATAAGGAGGACTAATGCTACAATATAAGCCTCTATTTTTCTTCTTTTTACCTATATCTCCAATTTTCAGTAAAGTCTATTTCTTTAAAAAAATAATAATTGCCGCATAATAATTTTACATATTTATGGGGTACAAAATGATATTTAGATGTATGTATACAATGTGTGATGATCAAACCAGGATAACTAGCATATCCATCACTACAAACCTACAAACATTTATAATTTTTTGTTTTAAGAATGTTTGAACTCCTCTCCCACAGTCATTTTAAAATATACAAAAAATTATTGCTAGTTATAGACACCCAGCGAAACTATAAAACACTGGAACTAATTCTTCCTATCAAGCAGTAAGTTTGTATCCATGAAACACCCATACCTTCAAGTTTTGGTGAAATCTACTTCTATCCTAAATAATTTCTTTGAAAGGAAATCTTAATTTC
>NW_007737149.1:10904-12815 GCF_000696425.1 Galeopterus variegatus
AAAAAAAAAAAAAAAAAATACATGTGTCTATAAAAATGATAAGATGGACAATTTTGAATAATGGTGATAAAGCAGTTGTTGAAATGACATGAAAAATTGAAACACATACTACAGCACAAATGGGATGGCTGATCACCAATTTTTTTCTTTTCTTTTCCTCCTGGGCACATGGATGAATTATTTCTCATCCTCCTTGCAGTTGGCTGTGCAAAACAGCTGAGTTCTAGCCTCAGTCATATGTGGAATCAGCATCATACTCAGCATAAGCCATTCTTTCCGTCTCTGCTTGTCCAGATTGGCTTTCCTCAGTGCATTTCTGTTCTAGAGCTTGTATTTTCCAATTGTTGAACAGATTCATTCAATAATATAGTTTATTATATCTTTGAAATATATATTTCATACACTATCTCTAGTCTTTAGAAACGAATTATGACCACTGTAGCTCAAACTGCTTTTGCTGTCATATTTTTTTTTTTTTACGTAGACATTTTAGTTAACTCAGTCATATACATTATGTGAATTGAGGTGAAGAAATTGTTATGACAGCTACAGTGTCAACAAAACTGCTCCAATCATGTCATGCATTGTTGCTTAAGAAATATCCTTACAAGTAGTAATAGCATCCATCAAAGGACAGAAGTTTGGAATAGAAGGTGACAACTGGGGGAATAAGTTGTGGAGGTTCTTCTCATGCCATTCAGGAATGTTTCTGTTTAATATAAGAAAAGAAAAATTGTACGGACTTTAGTTGATAGAGAAAGGAAAGGAGGGTCATGAAGAAGAGGAGCAAGAAGAGCCAGTACAATGGTCTGAATTTGGAAGAATAAGAAGGGCAAGTGGGAAATTCTATAGCAAAGCAAATTTTCTCTAAGAATAAGGAGGACTAATGATACAATATAAGCCTCTATTGTTCTTCTTTTCACCCATATCTCCAATTTTCAGTAAAGTCTATTTCTTTAAAAAAAAAAATGCCGCATAATAATTTTACATATTTATGGGGTACAGAATGATATTTAATGTATGTATGCAATGTGCAATGATCAAACCAGGATAACTAGCATATCCATCACTACAAACCTACAAACATTTATAATTTTTGGTTTTAAGAATGTTTGAACTCCTCTCCCATAGCCATTTTAAAATATACAAAAAATTATTGCTAGTTATGGACACCCAGCAAAACTATAGAACAGTGGAACTAATTCTTCCTATCTAGCAGTAAGTTTGTATCCATGAAACACCCATACCTCCAAGTTTTGGTGAAATCTACTTCTATTCTAAATAATTTCTTTGAAAGGAAATCTTAATTTCCCTGAAGGTGGCTGATAGAACTAGCCTTTTGGAAAGCAGAGATGATAGGTGTGGCCTATATTAGTACAGACAGCAGGAGCGAAGGCCTGTGGACTTCTAGGAAGAGGGCATTAGCTGCTCAAAACAAACATATCCAGACTGTAAAGGCAATACAATTTCATTGGAGACCTTAAAATTCCTCAGTTTTGTTTCTGAATTTAAAAATTCTGAATGTTCTCAAGTGCGATCACTTTTTTGGTTCCTGATATCGTAGGAAAATTTTAAAAACCAGAGATCCTTGGGATCAGCACAAAATATTGAGATGTATAATGACAACCCTTTAAAACAAAATGGATTTCTAGGAAAATATCATGATCCTTCAATGAGTTTGGGGGTTTAAATTTGTGAAACAGCATTTACTATTCTTCTGAATTTGGGGAAGTTTGATGACTTTTGGAACTCAAGATCTTGAAGGGATTCCGTCTGTGGCCACATACTATTTACACACATGTCCTGGACAGAAAATATTACATTTTATATTATGGAACTGAGTCAGAGCTATTGTCCTTGCTGCAGCTATAGAATGAAGGGCCCTTCTGGTTTCTTTTTTAGGCCTTTCCT
>NW_007737149.1:13390-15309 GCF_000696425.1 Galeopterus variegatus
ATATTGTAGCAAGTGTACATAGTGTGTGAACTTTTGTGAAACTATACCACTTATTAGTGAATAAAACAAGGTCAAGACCTTAGACTGCACAGTTTCAAAAGAATATACCAAGAGATGCAATAAGTAAAATCATTTCTCCACCAAAATTGTCCATGTCTTAATCTTCAGGACCTGTGAATATGTTACCCTCCATGGGGAAAAAAAAAATGTATTGATTTGATTAAAGATCATGAGATGTCACATGCCTCATGCATTATCTGCATAGGTTCAACATAATCATGAGGCAGGGAGGGAGGAAGAAAGACAGAGTCAGTGGAGATGTGGCAGTGGGAGCTGAGGTCAGAGTGATGGGATTGCTGGTTGGAACTGGAAGATGAGCCGAGGGCTGTGAGCAACCTTTAGAAAATGGAAAAGGCAAGGAAACCATGTGTAAAACAAAATAAAATGTAACAATACTGTTCTCACAACTGGCCAGAGTTCATTTAATGATATGTATGGGATTGGTATAAACACAAGTGTGAGTTTAGCCCTGTTTGTCCAATTTTGCTCACCTAGCAGACCCGAAAGCAGTCATTTCCTACTGGGAAGTATATGTCTCCAACTACAAGTACACTAGCTGATGCAGCAAAATAAACCCATAATAAAGTAAAATCAAAGAAGCACACATAAATAAATATAATAAAAAGCTTAATGGTTAATGCTATCTGATAATTGCCAATGTTGTTGCTTGAGACTGGACATGTTCAGCACATAGTATGACTTTTTTGTTATTTTGAGGTATTCTGTTTCTTTAAAACTGAAATTAGAAGTTCACTCACTGATCTGAGTCTCACAGTGCATAGATTTTGGTTATTTCTGACCTCCGTGGAGATATCATAAATGTAGTGTTTTCCAGACACTGACTGTACCTCATAGGTCAGTTCAACTTTTATTTTCCCCATCATATATCAGTAGAATTTAACATGTACAGAGATATGGTTCATAATAACTATTAACTGGGTTTTTTTTATTTTTTATTTTTATTATTATTTGACCAGGAGGACTCTTGAGAATTAATGACACTTTAAGGACAATGTCTTTATTTGATGGTGGTGGTGAGAGGGGTTGTCTAATAACATTTCACTAAAAATCACACTACAGAAAATGTGAAAAAAGTGGTGTTTGTTGCTATGTTTTCAGAACAAAGACAATTAACTCTATGCAACTGTTTTGATATTACATGAAAAATTAATTATATGTCAACATTTTGCTTTGTTGTAAAGGCACCAAGTGAGAAGGATGAAAAAGGAAAATTTTATTTTATTTTTTTTGTTTACCCTGCTTTTCCACATATCCTATTTACATATGTATTGAGCACTTTTTGCTTAATTTTTATTTTCCCTTAAAAGTCTTTTTTCTCATGAAACAAAGTTTTTTCCAGTATAAAAGAAAATGGTTCCACAAGAGTTGAGGATTTGATGTATAAAATACTGCAAAAATAAAGAAAAAATATTTAATAGCTGAAAAAATCATGCAAAAAGGATGATCTGTGTCTTGACAACCTTCCAAAAACTGATGCTCACATACGCCCACCATCTGCTATCAGGATTCATCTTCCTTCAATAAAAATTAAACAAATCCTGTAGTAACTTATATTTTACTTATAAAATGTGCTCACTTATTTTCAAATTACTATTTATTATTTATATGTGTTGTTTTCTTGTTTGGAAATATGAGTTTTCCATAGTAAGATATGGTTTTCTTGGTAAGTGAGAAGTTAACCAGCATTTTAGTGGTAAGGATGGTAGAATTGCCAAGATTGATGACAGCCGAGTGACGGAGGAAAAAGCACATGATGGTTTGAAGTTGGGAGTCAACACTGGTGAGGGTGATGATGCACAGGTTTCCTGTCCCAGTCAGTCCATAGATCCCCAGGAAGA
>NW_007737149.1:16309-20152 GCF_000696425.1 Galeopterus variegatus
TCGGTCACCCGGGTGAGATTGCCAGAAGCCATTTACTCTTTTTCGTTCAACATTTAATGGGAAAAATGGAAACAGAACAATAGGTAATAAATTGTTTTTTTTTTTCCCTTAGATGCTAGGATGTTAAATGTTTTATTTAGAATCAGTTTATTTTGCTTGACAAGCCATTAAAATTTTCAGAACTTAATTGATTTTCTAGCAATAATTTGACAAATTCAGAAAAACACACCAGAAAAAGTTGAGGTTTTTAAAATGGTTTAAAAGAACTACCAATTTATTCATTACTGTCGTATATAGAGTATGTAAAGTGGATATTATTATACATATATAAATTATACTGACATATGGTATTGGGTGAATATACATGCATTTGTGTGTGTGTGTGTGTGTGTGTGTACACTGAAGCACATGTTTGTGTGTATGTGTGATTAGAATGATGAAAGAGAGCAGGTTTGAGGAAGTTGATGAGCCAGAGGGAACTCCAGCTACCTTTCTCAGAGCTTCCTTAAGTGTCCTCTCCAGCCCATACCTTGTCATTAATCATTCTTGGGGATTTCAGTATTTCTGTTGGAAATACTGTACGCTGGAGTGACTAATTTCTGTCACACCATTCATATTCACTTGCCCAGAAACAGGCCTACACCTCAGCGCGGCTCCATTGAAGTGGCAGTCTGAAACTGAAAATCCTCTTTACTTCATCACATTTGATTTCTTCTGCCAGATGCGACGGTTCTGTCCTATCACTCTGACTTCTAGCTATTCAGACTCCTCTACTATTTTGTCTGGCAGCTCTTCTGACCCTTCACTTTCCAGCTTATCCCTCTTCTCTTTTACTTCTTTAAAGACTGTTTTGATTTTTTAAAAATTTTATTACTTAAAATTTGTATTAGCTAAAGTTGATTACTTTGATTTACTTGAATAGAGAAATGAGTAGGAGAGAGTGCTAATATTTATTTGGCAAGTAATATGTGCCCAGAATGCCAGCAAGTCTTTTGCAGTAAGGATCCCATTATTTTGCAGGACTGCCCTCGAATGTGGATATAATTATTTCATGTTGATGAGACCTTTGGGGCTCAATGAGGTAAAGTTAATCCAAAGTCTATCAGTGTAAGATATTGATTAATAGGACAGTCTAAACTTCATTGAGCTATGCTTTTGTTTTGCATGATTTTCTTTACATGTTTGGTTGGTTGGTTGGTTATTAGTCTACCTGGTATTGTCTGTGGGATTTTTTCCCCATACTTGTATTCTCCTGTTGTGCAAATTAAATGAGATAACAAACATACATAGGTTTGTTTGTATAGAGTCTGGTACCAAGTAAATGAGAAACTGATGTTACCTTAGCTTATTGTTATTAGTATGTTTTGAATGATGTTTAATGTAATTTCTTATTTCAATCTCAGTAACACATTCCACCTTACTGGGGGCTTTTACAATTTAAATACAACTAGCAACTGAATGACAATTTTGTATATTAAAAAACTGGGACACACAGTGTTTAACTATATATTTAACATAGCAAAACATACTCTCTTGCAACCAGATTCTCTCTTAAGTCTTCAGTGTTTGTTTCTTGTGATGTAAAGATACTTAATTCAACACACCAAATATGAGGCTGATGAGCTGATGGGATTGTATTGTCCCACCCATTCCATATCTTTTCTGTCCTACCGCTTCACATAAAAACAACTGCATTTTTTATAAGCAGGTTACCTTATGATGGACAACATTGTTTCAACACTTACTTTGATTAAAATACACCCACATGATTGCTATAAATAAAGCAACTCCGTCCATTGTTCACTCTGACGTATATATTTTGTCAACTTTTCCTTAATTGAACAACAATAACAAAAGAATAACAACAGCAGTTACTGACTGCCTATGAAATTGTGGAATTAACTTTGGGAATAGAGAGTATTTGCAAATATCCTTACCGTTTTAACTCCTTTCTGTACTAAAGTAAAGGCAGAACTAGGGTTGCTTTGAATTTCAATAAGAATATGTTACTAAAATTAAGTTTCTGTAGAACAGTTCAGTTTTTTCCTGTCTTTTTTTTTTCAAAATCTTATTTGAGTTCACATTTGTTCCTGTTAAGAGATATTATAATTTCCTACAATATTTTTCCAATTAATTTTTGAATAGAAATAATTTATATGTCAACCAATATAATAAATTCTCTGTAAATAAAATTTTTAAAATATACCTAAAGCCTTATTTCACTCTCAAAAGTGCCACCATTTGGATGAGAAATCATATTGCAAATTAACCTTTAAATAGCTTGTTGAGTGATCTCAAGACTGTTTTCCATCCATCTCTAACTGTGAAATTCATCTTAAATTTGTTGAGATATGGCTTGTGTTTGTGACGAACACTGAATCTCAACATGAGCTCTAAGTGTCCACCAGGGACATAGAATCTGACAGTTGGCACTGGGGAATCTGATCATTTTGGGTTTTTAACCCTGGGCGATGCAAATGTCAAGAAGAGAAGAAAAACATCCTCTTCTGTTTATTGAATTTTAGTAATTTTGTAAACCATTCCTGGGAACATGGAATCATATAGTTTAGAGACACTTCAGAAGTTTCCCATCTGGTGTAGACTGTCCTCTGAAATATCCTTAGTTCTAGTGTAGGAAATAAACACCCTTCCTACTAATGTGAAATATTCTTCCTGAAAGAGCTATTCATCATTTTGTATAAACAGTCAAGCAGTCTAATGTATTAATATGGATGCATATTTAATAGGGATGTATATACTATTATTAACATTATATCATCATCACTTTTACTAGGCACTCAGTGGGAAGACATTTGAATCACTAAGGAAAAAATTCAGATTAGATATCATCTCAGTCCTAGGTCTAATTTAAATTGATAGAGCTTCCAAGATACTTGATACTCACAGTTACAATAAGAATAAGTAAAATATTTGGTGCAACCTACCTGTGCAAAGAGTTATGCTGATATCCGCTCCCAAGATCGGTTCATGAAGCATGTGGAAGAGTTTTATAAGTGTCTGAAGTCCCCGAAGTCCTTCACATTGAAATGTGTTTGTTTCTAGGTCCCGGCCCCTAAACATGATAAAAACAATCCCCAGAAAAAGGTCTGATTCCTTAGGGAGATGTACGCAAATCGAATCCTCATTAGCCAGGATTTTAATCAAAATTTCACCCAAAGAGTGATAATGCAGATAATGTAGAAATGTAGAGATTGCCTAGGGACTCATATTGATGCTCGTAGTGAATAGCAAACAATGTTTTTTTTAAGTTGTATTCCTATATTAGCTGGAAGTGCTGCTGCTGGCCCTAGGGTGAAGAAAATGGAACTGTTAGAAAGAGCAGGATTCTGTCCCCAGTGGCCAATTTTAATGTTAATATCGGGACTAGAACTGAAGGCAAAGAATCCATTCTGCATCAGCAGCAAGCCCTGGTGTATATGCCATAAAAATCAGCGAATATAAAACAGAAATTCTCATGTGAATGACATAAAGAGACTGCATATGAAATTACCTGATGAAATTCTTAAGTCACCCAGTAAATACCTTGTCTTATTTCTAGTGTTTAATTTTAACTGTTTAGGTAAAAATTACATTTTTTTACATAAGCCTGTGATCTTTCTTTAAACCATAGATAAACATTTTAATTAAGCACCGATAACTATTTTTTTTTTATTTTGTGTGGAATTTTCTAATCTATAAGCATTGCAAGTGCAAGTGGTCTGACTGAATTTTTCATCTTTATTATCAGCTTCTAAAATTGTACTAAGAGTATATATTCAAAATATCTGACTGACTAACTGATGGAATAAAGGAATGAACAAGCGAATGAAGGAAAAAATATTT
>NW_007737149.1:20620-25462 GCF_000696425.1 Galeopterus variegatus
CACTCACCAAGAGTGAGTGTGGGGTATGTATGTCTTTCTTTTGTATCAGACTTGCTTTTAGCAAGTGGCCGCTCACTCTCTTGAGTCAGCCTGCACTCTCTAAAAAACTTTAAGGGCCGGCCCAGTGGCGCACTGCTACAGTGCGCCGCTTGCTCCCGCCGAGGGTTCGGATCCCATATACAGACCGGTTCCCGCTCACTGGCTGAGCGAGGGGCGGGCACGACACCGAGGGTTGCGATCCCGTTGCCGGTCCCGGTCCAGTACAGGCGCGACACTGAGGGTTGCAATCCGTTGCCGGACACGAAAAAAGACAAAAAGGAAAAAAAATAAATAAATTAAAAAATAAATAAATAAATAAATAAATAAATAAATAAATAACTTTAAGTGTATATTTCTTACTTTTGTGTTAAACTTGGTGTCAGCCCTGCTCAGTCTCTGGAGCTAGGCCACACTTTTTCTATGTGAAATCTGTATCTCTTATTCAATACATTAAAACAGTTGTCACTTTCTACTGTGACTTTGCTCTTGAATTCTTTCCTGCAGCAGGTTCAAGAACCTGGTAACAGGACAGGGTAGGTTGGGGCCAGCCATCAGGCCTCCTCCAGACCCTCTCCTCCAACATCATAACTCACAATCCAGCCAGGAGACTGCCCCCTAGTGTGCAGGGCTTTGTGCTAAGGGACAGAACTGAGCCACTAGGAGTCTTCTTTCTCTGCCTAATTCTGAACCATCAGATAGTATAATTGATTTTCCTTGGCTTTGTGGGTTACCACTCCCAGTTCTGGGGTAACTACTCCCTGTTTTCTGGTAATCACTCCATATATTAGGTGCCATATTGGGGTAACAGTTCCCTGTTTTGGCCCCCTAGATTGCATTGGGTCCTCAGCTTTTGGATAGCCATCCCATCTAGAGCTTGGTCCTAGGGTGCTGGGACTTAAGGACAGCCATCTGCACCATGAAAGAACCTGAAATTGTGTGAGTGGATCTCCTAACATTCTGCTCCCAATTACATCAAGTTATGAGGACAGATGATGAATTAGTGCAACTGATTAGGTTGCATGCTCTGGAGAAACCAGGATTTAATTTCAGTACCCATTCTTCAGACTTTGTGCAACATCTCTTCCATGTCGATTGTGGCTGTCAGCTTTGTGATTCTTTCCATGTTTGCTGTGTATGCAAAACTCTTGCAAACCTAAAGTTGCTTGCTTTCACTTTAGGTTCCTAGCACTTTCTCCCATGTTAACAGACCCACCTGTGGGTGCTAACTGCCTTTGTAGGCCCAGCCTCATGGCTGGGATTTGGGGACTTTCCTGATTTCCAGTGGGTGGCATAACCATGACTTCTCAGCCATCCACCATTTTATTCTCCTTCCCATAATCCTCCATCCTCCTTTCTCTCAAGCTCCTACCATGGATGCCACCTTGTCTTAAGTTTCTTAAGTGATTTTTTTTTTAAACCCTTGCAGAAAATAATTGGCCTATAACACAGTGTTACAGTCTTACTGATGAAAAAGGAGAGTTTGTGGCAGGGTTTGTTTAGAAATTGCAAGGCCCATTCATGAACTTTGTGTAACATTTTGAGCTAAACATGAAATGTGGAATATTTCCTGCAGTGAGTGAAACAGTTTCCAATTATAGCCTGTAATGAAACCGGTAACCAAAACAGCCTGTTTGGAAGAGTAACAAGAACATCCAAATAAATGGGGACATGAGGGATGGCCTCTCACTTCTATGTTCCCTAGCTGTGTGTTTCACCTCCTAGCTGTACTAAATCTCATGTGCTTTGCTGCCTTCCTCACTTTTCTGTTTTATCCTTCCTCAAGCATAATTTCACTTCTGTAACACCCTTTCTATGCTATTTGCTAAAAAGTACCATTTGAGTATGAGAAATGACTCAAGGATATAGAAGCCGGCATTTAACTTGTTTGGGATAGCTCTGCCAGCCTGGATTTAGTAACTAAGTGTGTGACTTCTGGTCACTAAAGACCTGGTGTTCAAAAAGAAAATTGTGTGTGTGTGTGTGTGTGTGTGTGTGTGTTCTTCTCTCTCTGAGTTTCTCTAGGCAAACTTGAGAAACAGTAACTGCTCTGGAAAGTTACAATTGGATAAGTCTCTGGACAAAATGTGTCCCCATGTGTCCACAAAGTTCTGCAAGTGTTAAAGCAGAAGCCTGGGAGGGGAAGAATCAAGGTTGCTTGAAATTGAAATTGAAAATAAAAGGGGGTTGGGGGTTGAAAAGCTTTTTGAAATTTAGACCACTATGAAATATCTTATCAGAATTATCAGCACACATTTTTGCCTCTATGTACTGTTCAAACAGGATTATATTTGTCTCTGCTAAAGGATTTTAAGATTAAAGTTGTGAACCCAGCCTAAAGCAGAAAGATCATTCTATATAAAATATTTAGATAAATGATGCTAATTTATTATTGGTAATAAGGAAAAAGTTTGTAGAAGAGGAGACAGATGTGAGAAAAGCTAGAGATCTAAAGACGTAGTTTTGGTTCAGAAGGTTAAAAGGGAAAGAGTAACTTTTTATGGAAAGAATAACGTTTAGTAAATTTTGTCCTTATGAAAAGAATGGCTGGATTGTTTCAGAATGGAAAAGGAGAAGTATGAGGATGAAAAGGAAAAGTCTGACCATATTGCAAAAGGTCTGCAAGTTGTAATAATACTTTTTGAAAGGTAAATTTGTGAAAGAATTTTGTAATGACATGTAATCCTATTTAAATCTTTTAAACCTTTCTCAAACTTCTCACAACCAAATTCTAGAAATTCAGTCTTTTTGACTAGAACTAACTTTGAGATGTTCCAAGGTCCCTGGAGCTTTTCAAAGAATATATGTAAAAGAAAAATAAATAAATAAAATAAAGCCGGTTGGATTATCAGACAAGTTAAACTATATGGGAAGCATTGTCAAAACAAGAAATGATATTTGACCTTCTTTATTGTCATACTGATATGTTATTAATATGTCCTCCAGAATTGTATAATGTTCCTAGGAAAATGTTGTGTCTGGGTATAAATGTTATGGGTCATAATTTTAATTTTTGATTGTTGTATGCCATAGAAATAACCATATCTTCTTGTCATTGTCATTTAAGTCTTGTTCTCAGTCAGTGAAAATCAAAAGAACTCTAAACACAGGTGTTAAATAACTTTAAGATTAATTGTCATAATAAGGTTTTTTCAGAACTCTATTAAAAAACTAATGGGTCTGTAAAACTACTAATTCAGACCAAGCAAAGCAAAAAGTAACTACATGAAAATAAGTAACTGATAAACATAATGTTTTGTAACTTTCACTTTTGGCTCTTTACATCAATTTTCTATTTTCCAGATTTAAGGAAACTTCTCTCTTAAGCTATCTATACCTTACAGTAATTTCATAACATATAATTTATGAACAGAGATCAAAACATTTGCTTTTTCCCTATTGGTTTCCTCCAAACTTTGAAAACTTCTTGTGAGTGACTCTATGATTTTTATGGCAATATGGTTATTCACATAAATTCAATAGGAATCTGCTCCCTCTTTGTAACAGAATACCATTGGAAACCATGGTTATAAATAGCAGGTCTTTTCTAATTTTCTGATCCCAATTCAGGTTGCCCTAATTTGTCCTAACTGCTGTTTCATCTTCCCCACCCCACCCCACCCCTATGTGGAATCGATATACCTGGCAATGAGCCTTCCTAGCACCGAGGGACCAGTACAAAGAAAAATAAGACCTCTTCAATCAGAAAACTGATCACCAATGCTTTTATGAGAAACTTTTTGATCAAAAAGGAGAAGAGAATGTCTTGCTGCTGACTCAGCTACCCAAGCCATTCTCTAAAAATATTCACAGCCTGGAAGGGGAACACATGACTTGAATGAGATATCCTGTTCCTAAACAAAGGACGGGTAAAATTCTTAACGTTGTCAGTGTACCAGTTAATGTATAGCTTGTTAACTCTAAGTAAGCCAACTGCTGTCAATCAATTGTTAAGACAATAGATAAACAAACATTGGTCCCTCTGCCAATCCAGCCTGGTACCAAAAGCTATGTCCTCCATCGTGTCAAATAGTTCCATTCCAAATTAACACTTTCATCAACCTGACATTGTAGACAGCCCACTGTTGGGAGTCCTTCCAGGGCAACCCCAGCCCTGGTGCACCAGCCAGCTCCTACTCAGCCTACTTCCTAACAAGTGGTTCAGGCTCAGGCTCTGAGGGGGACATTAGTTCTCCTGCTCTGAGTTCTTCCTTGAGCACAATAGATATTCCTCCACAATATTCTAAGGAGGAAACAGAGTGAACTATACCCCGAGGCTTCCACAAGGACAACTTAGGACGGCAAATTAGAGATGACCAAAGCTTTCTGAATGTTCTAGTAGGAGTTTAGTTGGCTGATGAGGTTCACGATCTCACTGGAAAGCTGAGGTGAGGTTGTTGCAAAAGCAGCAAAAGCTGACAGCACCCTATTTATTGTTTGGAGGTGATTCTCCAAAGAAATCCTCCAAAGTTTGTGGGGAGGAGTCCTCTCAGGGACTTGACAGTCTTCAGTGAGGTTTGTTGTGGTATCACCATCTAGAGATGGCCAGACAAGGGAGGGCCAGAACAAGAGATATCTGAGAGAGTTTGGTGAGCCAGCACTGCTAGCAAAGATGGGTTGGGAATATCATATCCATCATCTTAATTTTCTGATTCCTCAGAATTCTTTTTCTGACCTGTGAAAGATCTCAAATATCTTTTCAGAGAGGAAAATGTCCTAAGAGACTAACTTGCAGCCAGGTAAGCGATATGGTGGATAATCCTAGGCCTAGTAATTTTCCTGGTAATACTGTCATTCTGCTATTTT
>NW_007737149.1:27124-30069 GCF_000696425.1 Galeopterus variegatus
GGACCCAGATCTCAGGTACCTGAATGGAAGGTTTTCCTCACCTCGTAAAGCAAGAGTCTACACATGTCTAGACAATGTAGTATTTACAGGACAATGTACAATGTGACACCTGGCTCCAGAAATTGTATTTATCTATAACAAGATCTGTAACAGGACACACAGAAAGAAATGAGCTGAAGGCCTAATATTAGCTAGTATTGGGGTGGTTACTGGGTTAACTGCTCCTTGGAGAGGATTCACATATCTTGAGTTTATTTTATGCTATCTGCCGAACGTGGTAGCTGAGTTAGACCAGACAACTGGGGATGACACGTAAAAATTACAAGATCCATGGACTCTTCAGCTGGTGTTGTCCTAAACAGTCATCTGGTCCTGGATTATCTTCTGGCTGAAGAAGGAGAGCATTTGTTGTGATAAAGAAAACTTGTTGCACATAAATAAACACTTCAAGTCAAATAGAAGATGTAAAAAAAAAAAAATGAAAAAGCCACCTAGTTACACGAGTCTTATAATCCAAACTTGAAAAGCATTTGAGAATATGTAAAGAATCACCTGCCCTCAGCAACTTGGTTTTTACCCATGTTAGGACTATCAGTGGCCTTTCTATTGCTTTTAATTTTTCATCTCTGTATTTTTAAACTTCATGTTAAATTTGTCTCTTCTAGATTTCAATATTTCCATGTGAAAGTGATGACTCTTTTTGGATTCTACACTGTACTGACCTAACTGCCTGAAACTTAGCTGAGGCTCCTAGATCAGGAATTCAGAGATTTTTATTCCTGGATAGGCAGGGCCTACAGTCCTAATCAGCCTGAAGCAGCCACTGAGGTCAAACCTTCACCTTTCAGCTTCCCTTAAGATTAAGGAAATGGAATCTCTGAGGGGGGAATGAGATAGGAGGTGCTTAGTTTTCCTGGGTTTGGGTTTCTGGACACACCTCTGGATTTCAAACCACTCTGCAAGGTCTCAAACCCCTCCTCTAAGTCTTCACCTAGAAGAGAGTTACTATAGCTTATTGTACCTATTTTGGGCACTAACACAGGGAGATTGAGACGAGAGGTGGTGGATTTATGCAAGTATAGTAGCTGAGTATGCTGAGTAAAAGGAATTATACAGGTTTACATGACTCCAGTGACCAAGCTTGCTCGGTGGAGGGGAGTTTATCTTCTGAATGACCTTCCACTAAGGGTGCTAATGAGCACAGAATGTTCTTAAATATGTTCAGTGTATGTGATACAATTGGACCAATAAACATGTCTTAAAAGGAGACCAAATGAGCATGTGGAAGATTATGTTCCATAACAGGGAACAGTCCCCTTAATTGAATATTCATTAATATTCTAATATGTATTAGATAGCAAAACTATAAAAGTGGAATCCCAGTAGAAGGCAGAGCTCCTGCTCAGTGAATGTGGAGTGTGTATGACTTTCTTTTTATACCAGTCTTTCTTTAGCTGCTCACTCTCTTGAGCCAGCCACATTCTGTAGTAAACTTTGCATGTATTTCTTACTTTTGTGTTAAATTTGATGTGGGCCCTGCTCAGTTTCTTAAGCTAGGCCACACTTTCCCTGTGAAATCTGTATTTCTTATTCATTACATTAAACCTGTTGTCACATTCTACTGACTCTGCTCTTGAATTTTTTTTCTGTGGTGGAGTCTAGAACCTGGTAAGCAGACAGGGTGGATTGAGACTGGCCATCGGGCCTCCTCAGACCCTCTTCTTCAGCATCAATTGGGTCACAAAATTTCATATTTTAAATTATTTGTAAGAAACACACAGGCAGAAAAATGACATTGTAGACACCATGTTTCCATCACCCATATTAAACAACATCAGTAGTGTTATATTATATGCTTTATTATTTTAAATAAGTGAACGTTTTATTTATCCAGCCTGTACCATCCCATTCCCTCCATTCTCTCTAGAGTCAGCCATAATTAATTATCACAACTTCTTTTCTCTCTTTCAAATGTTATTATTTGTGTGTTAAGAAAACTTAACATGAGATCTATCATCTTAAAATAATTTTAAGTATAGAACGGAATGATCTTAACTATAGAGGCGATAGAGTACCACACATCTCTACAACTTAATCATCTTGCATGAATGAAATGTTATAGCCTTTGAATAGCAACTCTGCATTTACCACTTCCCCAGTCCCTGGCAAGCACCATTCAACTTTCTACTTCTATGTGTTTGACTATTTTATATGTCTCATATAGTTGATACCATACAGTACTAGTCCTTGTGTGACTGACTTAGTTTATTTAACTTATTGTCTTCAAAGTTAACATATATTGTTTATTTGTATATAAAGTCCATTTATTGTTATGTTTGACATATATGTGGTATATATTATTGATAGTTAAGTAGTTTTAATTCACATAAGTGGATTTATGTTGTTCACATCATTTTGTCATTGACTTACTATTTTTCTCTTAACCATAAAATTTTGAGATTTAATACTTTTATTGCTAGGGATTTAGTTAATGCATTTAAATGAGATGAGGATTTCTGTCAGGTTTAGGTACTCTCTATCACAAACAGTAGCGCAATTCACGCATTTTTATTTCTCCTTTTTGTCACATACAAAAATATACCAACTTTATATGCTTAAATGATATTTAGAAATTATTTGGTCATAAGGTCTCAATATATTGAAAGCTAGTAGATGCAATAAAATTATTTTGATATTTATATTTTTAATGTATTTTAATATTTATATATCCAGGAATAATTTGTGAGCATTTTTCTATTCTATCCATCTTTAAAATGCCAGGAAACTCATATTTTTCAAAATGAAAGGAAGCAGTGAAAATATCATTGAGCTTTTACATTGAAAATAATTTTAGAGTACTGGGACCACTGAATATCCATGTGCGAAATAATAGTTGGACCAATACCTCAAAATATATACAAAAATTAACTAAAAATTAATTAACA
>NW_007737149.1:30463-30800 GCF_000696425.1 Galeopterus variegatus
AAGTATTGGTGAAGATATGGAGAAATTAGAACCCTTGTAACTTGCTGTCGAGGATATAAAATGGTGCAGCCACTATAAAGAACAGTGTGGCAATTCTTCAAAGAAAATTCAAAATAAAACTACCACATGATTCAGCAATCTTGCTTTTGGATATTTATTCAATAGAATTGGTATTAGGATCTCAAAGAGATATTAGTAAGCACATGTTAATTGCAGCATTAGTCAAAATAGCCAAGATGTGGAAAAAACCTAAATATCCATTGATGAATAAGTGGATAAAGAAAATGTGGTATATCAATAAGATGGAATGTTTTTCAGCCTTAAAAAAAAAAAAAAA
>NW_007737149.1:31086-31860 GCF_000696425.1 Galeopterus variegatus
ACAGATACCATGTGATTCCACTTTTATGAGTTATTGAAATTACTCACAGTTATAGGATTAGAAAGTAGAATGGTGGTTGCAATGGGCTGGGTTGGGAGAAATGGAGAGTTGCTAGTTAGTTACTATGGAGTCTCAGTTATGCAAGACAAATAACCAATACATGCTACTGCAGGTATTAATCTTGGAAACATTATGCCAAGTTAAAGCAGCCATGCCTCAAAGATATCGCTCTCTTTAAGTCCTCTATATGATCTATCCAGAATCAAAAAACTACATGGAAATTTAACACAGATTGCCAGGGGCCGAAGGAAGAACAGAATAGGTAGAAAGCAAATGGCTCCTCAAACAGTTTATGGAAAGATTTGCAAGACATGTTAATTCAATTTTTCCACAATCTTTTTGAACTAACCTCATATTTAAAAGGTATGTTGCAGTGATCAAAAATTTTTGGAACTAGATATAGGTGTGAATGTAATAATTGCCACTGAATCATTTCCCTTAAAATAGTTAATTTTATGGCATGTGAATTTTTCCTTAATTATTTTTAAATTAGCTTAAGTATATTATCACGTTTTTTATTTGTGCATATTTTTTTAGTGAAGTGCCAAATTATACATTTGCCCACATAATTTTTGTATTTTCTTGATAAAAATTTGTGCATAGACAATAAATGTAACAATAACTACATGCCATAAATTAGTTGTCCTTCTAATTAGTTTATGATAGCTATTGGCTTATAGAAGTTTTACATTTGGTGTAGTCACTATATATATA
>NW_007737149.1:32822-36395 GCF_000696425.1 Galeopterus variegatus
AACTATTAAATTAAAACAAATATTTTACCATACTCTCTTGATGTTGAAGTACAAAATGTCATTCAAATTCTTTTAAATTTAATTTTCAGTGTGAAATGCATACTTTATTGCTAAACTAATTTTTCCCAAACACTTTTTGCATTGCCAATTTTACATCTTTGTTCCTTAAACTGTAGATGATGGGATTCAGCATGGGAATCACAATAGTGTAAAATATTGACACTATCATGTCGTGGTCCAAAGCATAGCTGGAACTCGGTCTCATGTAACTGAAGAGGATAGTTCCATGATAAATTGTCACTCCAGTTAGGTGAGAGCCACATGTAGAGAACACTTTTCGCCTACCTCGAGCAGAATGCATTTTGAAAACAGCCAAAAGAATAAAACAATAGGAGATCAGGACAATCAGGATAGTGACTATCTCAATACAGCCCACAAAGTAGAAAAGTAGAAGCTGGTTTGTGTGAGTGTCAGAACAGGAAATAGTGAGGAGAGGAGGGATATCACAGAAGATGTGTCTAATTTCATTGGATCCACAGAAGGACAGGCTGAATGTGGCCACTGTGTGTATAGTAGCATGTAAAATGCCACTGAGATAGGAAGCAATGATGAGTGGCACGTAGACTCTGGGTGACATGCTCACTGAATACAGCAGTGGGTTGTAAATGGCAACATAGCGATCATAGGCCATTGCAGCCAAGAGAAAGCATTCCGTGGTTCCAAAAGTTACAGCGAGAAATATCTGTGCTGCACATCCAGGGAGTGAAATGACTTTATCCTTTGACATAAAGTCTACTAACATATTTGGTGTAATAACTGAGGAATAGCAGGCATCCACGGAAGACAACACACTCAGAAAATAGTACATGGGGGTGTGAAGCCGGGAATCCCCAATGACCAATATGATCAGTCCTAAATTTCCCATGAGAGTAAAGAGGTAAATTGCTAGAAACAAGAAGAAAAATGTGATCTGCAGTTCAATATTGTCTGTGAAGCCCTTCAGTACAAATATGGTAACTTCAGTGCCATTCTCCATGTTAAAATCTCACAGAACAAACTTGAAGATATTTATAAAATTACAGTTCATATCACT
Source organism: Galeopterus variegatus (assembly GCF_000696425.1). NCBI lineage: Eukaryota > Metazoa > Chordata > Mammalia > Dermoptera > Cynocephalidae > Galeopterus > Galeopterus variegatus. Next base: position 33,916 of record NW_007737149.1, read on the forward strand.
ATAAAAAATGAACAATATTGTGAATCAAGGGAGCATGAACTATGACTTCACATATATCCATTCTCGCACTCATGATTTTCTAGCAGCACATCAGAAGACAGTGACGAGTGTTCATGCCGTTTGGTTCAGAATCAAAGACGGATATATTTACTTACTGGCTGACTTCTTGCTATCTAAAAAACCATTGGGTTTACTGGTTAATTGACCACTGATTTTTATTAGCTGTTTTTATATTAAAAAACATTAAAACGCCAAGTGTTTGCTAAAGAAAAATTCTTGCTGACATGCAAACACACGAGATAGTGTATCAGTGGACAGAGCATTGGAATAGCATACCAGAATTCTAGATCTCTCAGCTATTGTATAAAATTATTTGCTATAATCTACACACCAGCACAGTGAGAATCATAACATTTATTTTACAAGATTGGAACAAATACAAAATTGAATTTTTATCTTTAATTATAGAATGTGCTGAATTAGATTGGTTGTATAGTGCATACTATCAAGACTAAACTCAATAAAATACATTTTGATTAAGTTTTATTTCTCAGCCCATTCTTTGTGTCTCCGAATTATTCTTTAAATGATTGAGTTTTTTAAATCGGATGCTCTTTTGATACCCGATCTCCATATGCCCATCACCATCATTTCATTTTTTACATAATAGTTGGCTTAGTTTTGCTTTGCTCAAATAGTATACATCAACTAAATTTCTCTTGACACAGTCATTTCTATTAGATGCCAAAAGTTATACTAGACAAGATGAAGTCAGTATTAGCACATTTTCAAAAGATTCAGTTATACAAAGAAAATGACTACAATTCTTGAAGATATCATAGTACAGGATCAACTTTTAAAATAAGTGTGGACTACTACTATAATTCTAATTTTATCCTATTTCATTTATTTATTTTTTATTGGTTATGAATATTCATGAGATACAAACCTGATTGACACCTTTCATTTAATAGAAGGGATACTACTCCTAAAATGTTGGGCTTAATGATTAAACTCTAAGTTTGCAAAAGAGGAGAGAAATGATAACAGCCACTTATTAAGCACATGATGTAGGAGTGGACTTTGTGCCCATTTATTTTATTTCAACTTTCTAGCAACTTTCATAGTTAGGGCCGGCCCGTGGCTCACTCGGTAGAGTGCAGTGCTGCTAACACCAAGGCCGCGGGTTCGGATCCTATATAGGGATGGCCGGTTTGCTCACTGGCTGAGCGTGGTGCTGACATCGTTAATGAGTGCCAGAGTGAATATTCAGTCCCAGGTCGTCCTCACAGCGCATGTACTTTTCATTATTTTTTTACTACCTCCATCTATACCATGGCTTCATTCTGCAGCTGGATCCCTTCCCTCTGCTCCAGAGAAGTGAAGCAAAACACGATTATTGATGTTTTTGGATACTTTTAAATGGTTAAAAATAGAGAAATTTTACAAAATACTAATCTGAAGTGATTACTAGGTTACATAGCAAGGTAAAAAAAAATTAAAGGAATTATTCATTGTTTTACTTACTATATCAAAATATAAGACCCCAGGTAGTTGAATATGTCAGATGTTTTCTGCCGCAGTATTTATAAATTCATGACTGTTCTTAATTTGAACTGTCTTCATCTATCAGGAAAATGAAATCATACAGTATTACAAGTACTTCTATTTACCTCTACAAACATGTATATAACATATCTTTTTTTCTGTGATCCAGAAAGTGTTCATTTTTAATTCTTAGCCATACTCCAAATAAATCAGATTTTGATGAACATATTTAATTCACACATGCAAAAGGCTAGAACTAAATTGTGTTTAGTAGCTAAAATATTTAGTACAAAACAACATAGTTGTTCTTGACATATTCAATTCGGTCTTTCAAAATATTTTTCAAATTTTATAAAGTCTTTTCTTACCTTTGGAACAGCATATACAGGTTTAGGTACAGTATGAATAAGGGTGATTTACATTGCTTATATGCACTTAAGCAACTGTTGATGAAACCCACAGGAGACATCCTGAGGGAAATATGCCCCAATTACCTTCTGTTTCAAAATAGCAATATGATGATTTACTTGATGATAAAAAAGTAAATCGTTCTTTAATATGGCACTACATGCTACTACTTATTGAATGAACAGAGCTATTTAGCCTTATTTATAGATTTGCATTCACCTTATGTTTAGTGCAGTGGACACTCTTTGCACGCATCTGTTGGCCATTAGGATGTCTTTGGAGAAAAATGTATTTGAGTCCTTGCCTATTTTTAAATCAGATTAATATTATTGTTGTTATTATTACTGATATTGAGTTGTAGGAGTTCCTTATATATCTTTTATATTAATCCCTTAATACTTACATATTTTGCAAATATTTCATTTTTTTTCGTTAAATTTTTATTTTGTTGGGCCGGCCCAGTGGCGCACTGCGCTAGTGTGCCGCTTGGGAAGCGCGGCGGCGCTCCCGCCGAGGGTTCGGAT
>NW_007737149.1:37395-50742 GCF_000696425.1 Galeopterus variegatus
GTTTTTTTTTTTGTGTGTGTGTGTGTGTGTGTGTGTATGTGAGTGAATTGATTTGTTTTTTGTTTTTATTTTTTTTTAGCTCCCACCAATAAGTGAGAACATGTGGTATTTCTTTTTCTCTGCCTGACTCGTTTCACTCAGTATTATTCTTTCAAGGTCCATCCATGTTGTTGCAAATGGCAGTATTTCATTTGTTTTTATAGCTGAGTAGTATTCCATTGTGTAGATATACCACATTTTCTGTATCCACTCATCCGATGATGGACATTTGGGTTGATTCCAGCTCTTGGCTATTGTGAAGAGTGCTGCGATGAACATTGGGGTACAGGTATACCTTCGACTTGATGATTTCCATTCCTTTGGATATATTCCCAGCAGTGGGATAGCTGGGTCGTATGGTAGATCTATCTTCAGCTGTTTGAGGAACCTCCAAACCATTTTCCATAGGGGTTGCACCATTTTGCATTCCCACCAACAATGTATGAGAGTTCCTTTTTCTCCACAACTTCGCCAGCATTTATCGTTCAAAGTCTTTTGGATTTTAGTATCCTCACTGGGGTGAGATGGTATCTCAGTGTGGTTTTGATTTGCATTTCCTGGATGCTGAGTGATGTTGAGCATTTTTTCATATGACTGTTGGCCTTTTGTATATCTTCTTTAGAGAAATGCCTGCTTAGCTCTTTTGCCCATTTTTTGATTGGGTTGCTTGTTTTTTTCTTGTAAAGTTGTTTGAGTTCCTTATATATTCTGGATATTAGTCCTTTGTCGGATGTGTATTTTGCAAATATTTTCTCCCACTCTGTTTGTTGTCTTTTAGCTCTGTTAATTGTTTCTTTTGCTGTGCAGAAGCTTTTTAGTTTGATATAGTCCCATTTGTTTATTTTTCCTTTGGTTGCCCGTGCTTTTGGGGTTGTATTCATGAAGTCTGTGTCCAGCCCTATTTGCTGAAGTGTTTCTCCTATGTTTTCTTTAATAAGTTTTATTGTTTCAGAGTGTATATTTAAATCTTTAATCCATTTTGAGTTGATTTTAGTATATGGTGAGAGGTATGGGTCTAGTTTCATTCTCCTGCATATGGATATCCAGTTCTCCCAGCACCATTTGCTGAAGAGGCAGTCCCGACCCGATTGTATAGGCTTGGTGACTTTGTCAAAGATCAGATGGCCGTAAGTGTGTGGGTTGATTTCTGTATTCTCTATTCTGTTCCATTGATCAATGTGTCTGTTTTTATACCAGTACCATGCCATTTTGGTTAGGGTTAGCAATGGCAAATATTTCATTTTATTCTGTAATTTTCCTTTAACTCTGCTGATTGCTTTCTTTACAGTACACCAGTTTTTCAGTAGGATGAAGTCCCATTTACCAATTTTGTTTTTGTTGCTTGACTTTTGATGTCATATCCCCAAAATCATTTCCAAGCCAAGAGTTCTGAAGCATTTCCCTTATATTTTCTCTTAAAAATTTTAGTTTCATGACATGTCTAATTCTTTAATCCATTTTGTATTGGTTTTTCTATATTTTATAAAACAAAAGTCCAATTTATTTCTTTTGCATATGTGTAATCAGTTTTCCTGGCAACATTTGTTGAAGAGACTATCCTTTCCCCATGTGTATTCTTGGAACCACTATTGAAGATCAGTTGGCCATGCTTGTGGGATTTGTGGGATTGTTTCTGGGCTCTCAATTCCGTTTATTGATCTATATGTCTCTCCTTGTTGCAATCTTACTCTGTTAAATTATTGAAGCTTTGTAATATACATATTTTTAAAATTTTCACATTCCAGTATTTTCTTTTATTATTATTTGTTATTATATATGTTTAAGTGTTGTAGAGTGAAATTTTCATGCAGGCATATGTGGAGAGACCAAATGAAAAATTCACCCCAAGGGTTTATTAATAAAAATCACTGACTAATTTAGATCAAGAAGAAAAATCATAACAAATTGTATTATTTAACCTCCAGGGAGAAAGCAAAGCATGAGAGATTCACAAGAGAGTAATGCCCCAATTTCTCATTAGGGTATCCATCTCCATAGGGAAAGGGGAGATGGAGGTGTAGAAGTAAATGATTCTTAGGGGATGCAATGGGCCTGGATAGCATACAACAGTGTGGGCCAAAGTCCACATGACCCTCAAAGCAGACAATGACTAGTAAATGATTTTCTTCAAAATATTGAATGGGGCCAAAATGTAAGATAATTGTCTGTGATAAAATGAGTCCAGGTGTGTTGACAGGCTCCAGTCTCCCTTCTTGTGATAGAAATTAAATTAAAGAAAACTCAAGGACAGACCAAAGGTAGTTGTCTTCTTCTTTGGCAGGTCTGGACTTTAGGCAGGTAAGGGAACAACTTCCTCTTGTGCTTACAACACAGGCCTACAAGGCCTATAAGCCTGTTGTTCAAGCTGGCTGTACAAGTTCTTCTCACCTCTTGTTTTCATGTCTTGGAGCTTGACTATGACCAAGTGAAAGCTTTCTCTCTTGGCCTCCACCATCTGGGGATATGTGTGTCAGCTCCTATCTGGTGGCTAGTTTGATTTAAATGGGAAACCAGAATACACGCTCTTTATTCTGAATATAACAAGCTGTCAGGAGTGTTTTTCTCCTATTAAGATATCCCATTTATAAGTGGCTTTTGCCATCTCAACTATTATTGCCTGGTTAGCCCTGGAAAAGTCCAATTTCAGGAGGTCCTGTGCAGTGTCCTGATCAGTAGGTCTGTGACTTGCGGCCTCTCACAAATTCATGGGATACTGGATGCACCATATGTCCAACCCAATTCTTAACACCTGTGGCCACAAGAGTGTTTTGCTATCTTAGCCTATCTATGGGAGTAAAATTTTGGGGATTAAGAGAGTGAGGGGCTTACCCCTTATTCTTCTATGCCCTCTTGTGAGACCTCCTGGTCTTTGTTAGGTGAGCTGCTATTGAAATTGGGTGCACATTTGGGATCCTTTGAATTGTCTCTGGCAATATGAGGGATCCTTTGAATTGACTGTGTTCAGAAGAAAACTTTGAGAGAGGTTTGATCTTAAAAACCTATGAGAAGATCAATATAACATCTCGCCTTAAAAACTTTCTTGGCACTGAAGACTAATGACTAAAATGTAGTGCTTTCACATTCACTACCCAAGTTCTATTCCCACACAGAGAACTAATCCCTTGCAGATGTAAATTATTCTGAAATGTTAATATCTAGAAAACTAGCTAACAGCACTTGGGCAGAAACTAGGATTGAAACAATTTTTAGACCCATTGAAAAATTAATTTAACTCAGGGGAAAGTATTTATAAAAGTTAAGTTTATAATGTTCTGTTCTGTTTCTTTCTTTTTTTGTTTTTTAACTTCTCTCCAAGTTCAGTGAATGGGCCCATTTGCAACTAGTGTACTGGCTCTGGATTCTGAGGTTTCTTTGTAACCTTTTCATTTTTAGTATATTTTCTTTAAGGCCTCCATATCTCTCTATTGATTTTTGCTTCTCTCCAAAGAAACTATTTAGTTGACTGAATGCCTTTTTCATGGACCTCTATTAACTATGCAGTCCCTCTATGTGCTTTTCTTGTTGATGTTTTCATGAAAGACTCTGAGGCCTCCTGAGAAATACAGCCATGACATGCCAACCTACCTGCTTTTGGGTCTGCCACCTTCCTCTCAGAGCCCATGAGTTGAATGGCTTTGGCTCTGTTTGTTCATTGGCTCAGCCCTTATCTCAGTAACCCTGTTAAAGAACAAAAACTAGATCAAAACCAACTTGTCTAAATAGCTGATCTCAAAACTATGATTTTCTGGCATTCAACTGGTTATTTTGAACAGACTTCTGAGTTTTCTTCTAGGCTCATCTTTGTATCTTCTCCAGAAATCTTAGAGTGAATTTCTATGATTTAATTTTGTCTTGTCATTTATTTTTTAATCTTTCCCTGTCTCCTCTGATACAACCAAATTCCTTGAAAAGGCTTACATTCTTTCTCTGTGCTTTGCAATGTAAATTTGCTACTTTGTTTTCTCTAAAACATGGTGAAGGCTTGGCCTAGTGGAGCAGAGAAGCTTTGAGTTGTTTCATTTACAAACAGATAATTTAAATCCAACTGTCCTTTTTTTACTGGTGAGTTTTGTATTTTATCTGTTTCATTACTAACATTTTAAACAAAACCCATAAGATCTTCATTTGTTTCTTGCTTTATTATGTATGCACGTATATATTGTAAGCTGTACGTGGGTCTACATGTTTATGTCTATACCTGTGCTTGTGTATTGTCTGCATTGTACCAAATTGGCTTACAAATAATGTGTTGTCAATGAGCAGATGGTGTAGATGCTTTTCAAGTTCCAAATTGGCTTACAAATAACCTCTTCTCATGAGCATTTAAGTATAGATGCTTTTCAAGTTCACATGACTTTAGTTTTTAAAATTGTTGGTAAAATAAAGTAGAAATGGTTTCAGAATTTAATTTAGACATTTTTGCCTAAGTGTGTCTATTGTTCTAAACAAATTTAGACTGTCTCTGAAGTTTTAAGGTTATAAAATTGTTGCTTTTATGATATGGATGGTACATAATTTGCTTATAAGCTACGTGCTGTGAGGAATGGCTGCTTGTTAGTTTGCCTTTGGTTTTAAGTCTCTGAATTCTGGGTCTAGGTTTGTGACCTTGGTAAGGCCTGGGGAAATGTGTCCATAGCACATGAGCCATCAGCTGTGAGACAAAATTCAATATGTCTCAGCACTGCCTCCTGTCCATGCTGGGAGAGAAAATATCCTTTAGACGTTATCTTTGTAGCCTCTGTGTTGGGCTCCTCATGGCTGCACTGGGTGCCATGCGGACTTGGATGCTGTGTGATTACTTGGGACACAGGACAGCTAGGGAAAGGGGACCTATGTCCAGGATTTCAAAAGCCATAGTTAATGCTGGTTGATTAAAGTATAACTTGGTAAGAGTAAATTAGACAAATGTGAGTGGGTTAAATGCTTATAAATAAAATTGTCATAGTTTCAAAAATTATTTTCATTAGCTTAAAATCTTAAAGTCATGTTATGATAAATTAAGTAATAGGTAACCATAAATGCCTGAGTCATTTCTTAGTTACAATACTGAAATATTATTTATTATACATAAGTCTAAATTTATGTACTTTGACAATTTGCTTTTATGTGATATTTAAAAAATCTTTGGTCTAAACAAATGTATACTGTCTCTGAAGTTTCAAGGTTATAAAATTGTTGTTTTTATGATATGTTTGGTACATAATTTGTTCATAAGCTACGTGCTGTGAGGAATGGCTGCTTGTTAGCGTGCCTTTGGTTTTAAGCCTCTGAATTCTGGGTCTAGGTTTGTGACTATGGTAAGACCTGGGGAAATGTGTCCATAGCACATGGGTCATCAGCTGTGAGACAAAATCCAGTATGTTTCAGCACTGCCACCTGTCCATGCTGGGAGGGAAAATATCCTTTAGATGTTATATTTGTAGCCTCTGTGTTGGGCTCCTCATGGCTGCACTGGGTGCTATGTGGACCTAGATGCCATGTGATTACTTGGGACACAGAACAGCTAGGGAAAGGAGATCTACGTCCAATATTTCAAAGGCCTTAGTTAATGCTGGTTGATTAAAGTAGAGCTTGGTATGAGTAAATTAGACAAATGTGAGGGGATTAAATGCTTACAAATAAAATTGTCATAGTTTCAAAAATTATTTTCATTAGCTTGAAATGTTAAAGTCATGTTATTTAAAATTAAGTAATAGGTGACCATAAATGTCTGAGTCACTTCTTAGTTACAATACTGAAATATTATTTGTTATACATATGTTTAAAGTTACAGACTTTGACAATTTGTTTTAATGTGATATTTAAAAAATCTAAATATATTTGGATCTATTAAATGACTATAAAAATTTTAATTTGAAATGGAAATTAGAAATTAGAACGGTTTTCTCTATAAATATTACTATAAAACAGTTCAAAATTTCTTGCTTCCTAGTTTTTTTGCTGGAAATTTGGATTACTGTGAGTTAGTTATAGTTAATATATAATTAAAACTGCTATATATACACACACACACACACACATATATATGTACAGAGTGTTTAAGGAAATTGGATGTGAGGAAAATAATTTGGTAAGGAAGGCTATGAAAAGGGTATGAAGATGTGGTCTGGCTTTTGTTAAAGGAAAAAACTGTCTAGTTTAAAGGATATTTAAATTGTATTTGAAATTTAAAGAATAGAACAAAATGTTAGAGGCAAAACTAAATAGATATAATAGGAAAAAGTCATGAAAAATTTATAGAAATCTTGTTTTGTGTGGTCAAACCCAACTGAAATTGGATATATTTGATTATTATTAGCTTTTATTGAAATTAGCTTAAATATTAGCAGTCCACTGGTACAAAAATGACATTTTGTTTTCTCTTGTAAATAAGATTTTCATTTAGTATTGATTGATAAGAGATAGTAAAAAATGGATATCCACTCTTTGAGTAACTGAAAGAAAAAAAGGTGGTGGGGAAGTGAGAAAGATTTTGTGTCTTTATTAGGTTTTTTAATTACTTTAATAAACTGTGTTAATTTTTTAAGTTTTCTTTTTCTCTCAATAAACAACTTTAAAATTTTTAAATATGTTTTTACTGTGTGCTCCAAAATGTATGAAATTCCTAAAATTCTGACATGTCTTGATACGTTACCAGTCATAGTTATGGTTTTTATGGAAACTTGTTGTAGGTCATGGACACAACTAAATATTTTGTCAATTGTGTCTTTAACCAGGTTACAATAAATTGTTTTATTTCAATGTTGTTTTTAAAGGTCTTTACAAATGCTAAAGTGTTATTTTTTCAAAGAAGTTTATAAAAAAGATAAGAAGAATCTGATAAGTATTGTGGAACACAGACTCTGCTGACGATTTTGAAACTATTCAGTTGGTCTGGATAATAATTCCAATGGAAAAATTTGACTCATAAATTGCTAATCTAACATTAATCAGAACAAGAAATAATTACATGGGATTGAACTAACAAAACATTAAAATGACTCTTTTTTTTAACTTTGGTTTTAAACATTGCTAATTACTTTGTTTTGTTTTGTTTTTCAGACTTTTAATTTTTTTTTTCCTGTTTTGGGCTATTTGGCAAAGTATACTTTTCTGAGCAAAACTGAAACATTTGTCTTTCTCTCTACATGATCCCTACAGGATTTTGAAAATATTTATTAGTATTCTTATTTTATGGTGATATAGTTATTTGCATGAGATCAATAAGAATCTGCTTTAAAATAAAAACAAACCAAAAAAAAAACCAACATGACAGAATTGGAGACACTGGTTATTTTACCAACGCTTTCATTAGAATGTCATATTTTCAGATATGATCAGACTGCTTTAAGGAATTGAGATTGACCTTTTATGAAGTCAATAAAAAGCTCCTTGGAAAGACAGTCCTGATGCCATGTCTACATGATTACAGCATTCCTAACCTTGTAGTGAGTAAAGAATAATAGCACCTGACAGGCCTAGGAGACTTGATAGTTTGGGGAACTCCAGAAGAGAGGAATTCACCCAACTCTTACAGGTAATCGGAGTCAGATCTATAGCTTGGCTTCCTAACACATGAAAGGTTTTTAAAGGTCTAATCTAATATTCCTTATAAAAGTCTCACCAATGCCAATTTAAAAAGAATATGATAAGTCATTATTCTTGCTGTACTTTATGCAAATAATCAGGCCAGATACTACACTTAGTTTGCAAATGAATTAGTCTTGTCACAGATATCTTTGGTAGAAACAGGGGACTTGTACAGAGAGAAATTATGTGTCAGAAGAAGAAACCTATACTACATATGTTATCAGATTCTAACCCTGTTCATTGTTTTTGAGTTTTTATTATCTGGACTGAATTTTGAATTTCTTCCAGTATTTGTCTGCGACTCCACAGACTAATGTTGCAGATTTGTTTTCTTCTTCTAAACTTCTGACTTGAAATTACTAGTACGTGAAGCTTCCTTTTTTCCGAAGGCACTGCAGGCTGAACTGATCTTGGCTTTGAAGAAAAATCACCATTAACAACTTATATTTGGACCAGCTTTGTACACATAGACTGCAATCTAGAAAAATCTGTCAAATTGGCACTACCAGTCTACTCCAACCGAAAATGCTACAGAGTCCCCAGACTCACAGACTAGTCTACAGATGGATCCAGACAATGGCTTTGTTGTTTTCTTCTGGTACCTTAGAAATGCCTCTTATTTAAGAACATCATACATAGAGGTCTAGCTTTGAGAAACTACCTGCAACACCATCTTCTAGAATGAGACACAACTATTTAATTAGACTGATCTATTCCAGAGTACGGGAGACTGATGAAGTGAGATCCTTTACCATTAAGCTACTAACTCAACTTTTCCTACTCCACAGCCACCAACTCAGTTTTTAATGTATGAAGTTTGTAGCAAAGCTTCAGACAGGGGAATGTTGGGGTACAAAAAGCCATTATACCTAAAATATTGTGTTCTGACAGTCTGAAATAAAGAAGCAGCCTCAATGTCTCTCTATCATTACCCCACAACCTGTCCCTCGATTCTCTGTCACTCTCGAAAGCACACTATGTAGTCTAGACCTGTCAAAGAAGCAGACATTACCTATGGCCCTTTCCCTGAGTTTTCCTTCACTTAACTCATATCACAAGAAGAAAGACTGGCGTCTGTCATCATACCTGGACTAAATTATATCTTATATTTTACTCCCATTCAGTATTTTAAAGAAAATCACTTACCAGTCATTTTCTGCTCTGCAGGCCAGTAGCTTTCCCCTAGGCCATTGTATGTTCTTCAGGTTCATTGCACCCTCCAAAGAGTCATTTGCTCCTATACCTCCACCTTCTCTTTCCCTATGAAGGTGGATATACAAGCTCTGCACCCACTGGAAAATCAGGACATTACTCTCTTGTGATTCCCCTACGTTTTGCTTTCTCTAAGCATGTTAAATAATATTAGTTTTTAGGCCTTTTCTTCATACTGACCTGGATTTGTCAGTGATTTTTATTAATGAACCTTTAGGGGTGAAGTTTTCCTTTGGTCCCCATATATGCAAGGTATGATATTTATATCAGGATAATTAGCACATATATCATGGCAAACATTTAATGTGTCTTTCTGTTGAGCACATTTGAGCTCCTCTCTTCTCCCCATTTGAAAAGACACAATAAGTTATTGTTAATTATAGATACCTAGGACAACTATAGAATACTAGAACACATTTTCCTATCAAGCGATAAGTTTATATCATTAAATCCCTACCTACAATTTATAGTGAGTTCTACTTCTATTCTAAATAATTTCTTTGAAAGGACACTTTAATTCTCATGAAAGTGGCTTATGGAAATAGCCCTTCAGAAAGCAGAGATGATAGATGTGGCCTATGACAGTACAGTCAACTGGAGTGAAGGCCTGTGGACTTCCAGGGAGAGGGCATTAGCTACTCAAATCAGACATAAGTATACTGCAGAGGGAGGGCAATAAAACTCAATTGGGAGACCTTAAAATTCCTCAATTTTGCTTTTGAATTAAAAAAAAAATCTGAATGATCTTGGGTGCATTTTTTTTTTTTTTTTTTTGGTTCTTGATGTAGTGGAAAAGTCATTAAAAATCAAAGAGTCTTGGGATTTACACAAAATATTGAGATATATATAATCACAGTTCTTTAAAAAATAAATGGATTTTTAGGAAAATATCATGATCCTTCACTCAGTTTGGGGATTTAAATCTGTAAAATGGAATTTACTGCGTGTATGGAATTGTCCCATACAGGCACTAAATAAAAACCCAATACTAAAAATCAGCTGAGAGTCATCATATACTTCATTGGAAATGATTAGATAGGGTTTTAGGCCTGCTAGCTGTGGGCTCTTGCCCCCTACCTAAAGGCTTCTGTCCCATAAGTTATTTTAGCTAAAGAGCCCTGTCTAAAAATCAAACAAGAATCAATATTTTTAACCCTCTATGCACACTTGCAATGTTTTTCCTGGGCAGCCCTAGATCATGGAATTGGGTTATATTTATTGTCCCTGCTGCAGCTAAAGGCCTTCATGATTTCTTTTTCAGTTCCATCCTGCTTTCACAGGTATGCTCAGAAGTGCCTTGCTCCACCACTGTGCCCTATGACTCCAGTGGCTAACACTCAACAAGGCTTTGCTGTTACTACTTGAACACAAGATGCCATGGAACCTCCTGGAAACTCAGGTGGACATAATCTGTTAGAGGAAGGGACCTAATGCCTGATTGGGTTGAACTTTGAACAATAGGAGATGAAAGGTGACAAATTATTTTTCCAATCTAAATAAGCAACTATTTTTTGGAAATGGTGTCTCTTTGGTTGATTGAGTTCATCCATCACATCTGAATAAAATTGTGATGAGTGTGGTCCAAATGTGTGTGTATGAGTGTTCCCACTTTTGGATCTTTTGAACTAAATGTTTTTGTTTGTCCTTCATTCAAACACAGCTCTGTGTAGAGTTTGTTGAGCACATCTTTTGCCCTTAAATAATGTGCAAAGGGTACACAGTGTGTAAACATTTGTGAAACTACAGTATTGAATTCTGGTGAAAAAGACAGATGCAAGACTGCCTAGTTCTACAAAATATGTCCAAAGAGATGTTATAGGCAGAATAATGCCTCCCCTCAAAAATGCTGATGTCCTAATTCTCAGAATCTCTGAACATGTTACCTTTCATGGGAAGAGAAATGTGCTGATATGATTAAGGGTCTTGAGATGTCAAGGTTTTCATGGATTATCTATGTGGGTCCAACATGATCACAGGGTGGCAAGGGAGGAAGAAGGATAGAGTTAGTGGAGATGTGGCAGTGGGAGCTGAGGTCAGAGTGACGGGATTGTTAGCTGGACCTGAAACGTGAGCCAAGGCTAATGGGCAACGTCTAAAGGCTGGTAAAAGCAAAGGAACAGATTGTTCTCTTGAGGTTCCTGTAGGAACACAGACTGACTATACCTTCATTTTGGCACAGTACGACCCATTTTGAACTTCTAACCTCCAGAACTGTGTAATGATAAATTTGTGTTGTTTCAAGCTACTGTGTCTGTAATGATTTCTTACAGCAGCAATAGAAACTAATGCAAGAGACAAGTTATAACTAGTAAATGAATTCAGTAAAGTTCAGGATACAACACAAAATTCAGCAGACTTCATGTATATCAACAGTGAAATAGGAAAAGATGAAATCAAGAAAGTAAACTCATTCCCAGCTACCCAAAAAATGAAATACCTAGGAGTAAATTTAACTGAGGAGGTGAAAGATATCTTCAATACAATTATAAAATATTATTGAAAAAAATGAAGAGAACACAAATTAATGGAAAGATATCCCATGTTCATGGGTTGAAATACTCAATCACCAAAATGTTTATATTACCCAAAGCAATCTACACATTCAATACAATCCCAATCAAAATAACAATGACATTCTTCATAGAAATAAAAAACATGATCTTAAAATTTGTATGGAATCACTAAAACCCTGCATAGCTTAAGCAATCATGAACAAAAAGAACAAAGTTGGAGGCACCATACTTCCGGATACCAAAATATACTATAAAGCTACTCTAAACATAATAGTGTGGTACTGGCATAAACACAGAAAAATAAAATGATTGGATAGAATAGAGAGCCCCAAAATCAACCCATCTGCTTATAGCCAACTGATTTTTGACAAAGGCGTCAAGAATATACAATGGGGAAAGGACAGTCTCTTCAATGATTGGTGCTAGGAAAGTGGATATTTACTGAAACTAGACCCTATCACCTACACAAAAATCAATTCAAAATAGTATAATGACCTAAATTTAAGACCGTAAACTATAAAAGTACTACTAGAAGAAAACATAGGGGAAACTCTATATGAAATGGGAATAGGCCACACTTTTCTGTGAGAGACTACAAATGCACAAGCAATGAAAGCAAACATACATGAATGGGTATACATGAAACTAAAAAGCTACTGCACGCCAATGGACATTGGCAGCAAACTGAGCAGGCAACTCGCCGAATGGGAGAAAGTGTTTGCCAGCCACACACCAGACAAGGGGCTAATATCTAGAATATATAAGGAACTTAAAAAACTCAACAGCAAAAAAATCAAATAATTTAATTGAAAAATGGGCCAATGACCTATACAGATATTTCTTAAAAGAAGATACACAGATAGCCAACAGACACATGGAAAAATGTTCAACATCACTGATGGGGCCATGGAAAACGATTACATTTTACAATGTTGAATATACTAATTATCTTTATTTGAGTATCACATATTTCACCCAGGTATTAATATTCAACTCTGTATGCCACAGATAGGTACAATCAACTATGCTTCAATAATAAAAAATAAATAAAAGAGCATTGACAAAAATAAATAAACAAAATGTTAAGGTGTTTTTCTTCAAAAAAAAAATATACATATATATATATATATATATATATATGTATATATATATACACACACACACATATTTGTTGACTGATGTAATAAAGGAATGAATGTGTGAATAAATTAAAAAATATTTCTCTTAAAATTGTAAAATCACATGTAACTTTTTTCATTCCAAGTGCTATAAACGATCTTTATTGTTGTTTTTAGCTTTGATAAAAACATATTGACAACTTGCATATCATTCTCTAGGGTATTTACTCCTTTAGAGCAGAACACAACTGTTTCTTCTTCATCTTGGTGATCCTAATTTTTAATATATGGCCGGCACATTGTAGGCTCTGAAATAATACAAAGTAGAATGATGAACTAATAAAAAAATTGTGGAAAATAAAGAGGAATTTACAAAGACGTTTACAAACTTCAAATTACACTTTGCAATTTATTTAAATCCTTGAAGTTCTTTCCAGAGTCAAAAATGCCCATGTGATGGTCATGTTTTTACCTTCTCTGTAATGTAGCTTGTAGCTTCTCTTTCATGTGATGAACAAGTCTGTGCCATGTAAGGTACTGGCTCATTTCATCATACCCTTATTCTTTCACCAGTTTTGCCAACTCCCTAATTGACATTTCTTTAATATTGCAAAGGTGTTTTAAAAGTTATTCCTTCTAAATTTACATTGTTGTTGATGTTTTCTATTACAGCTTGATCTGTTATTTGAAGTAAATTCATTTTACAGGAAGTATTTTCCACATCCTGTAAACTTATCTTGGTCAAGCAGATAAAACTCTAAGACTAGGAGCATCCTTAGATCACAAAATTTCTCCTTTTAAATTATTTATAAGAAATAAATGAACACAAAAATGATATTCTAGACACCATACTTCCATCACACACATTAAGCAACATGAGTAGTTTTATACGACAT
>NW_007737149.1:51438-51720 GCF_000696425.1 Galeopterus variegatus
TAACCTATCCCATCCCATTTCCTCCACCCACTCTAGACTCAACCACAATTAATTATCATAAGTTTTTCCCCCTTTCCAAATGTTTGTATGCGTGGGTATGTGTTAAGAACACTTAACATGAGATCTATCATCTTAAAATAATTTTAAGTGTACAATGGAATTATACTAACTGTAGAGCAGTAATGCATAGTACATCTCTAGAACTTAATCATCCTGCAATATTGAAATGTCATATCCTTTGAAGAACAACTCCCCATTTATCCCTTCCCCAATCTCTGGCAA
>NW_007737149.1:55605-56201 GCF_000696425.1 Galeopterus variegatus
ACTCTATCACTAGAATATGACTCAGCACACGAGAGGAGCAGATCAGATGGAGGAAAAATTAGGATTTGATGGAAGGAAGAGTGTCTCTGGAATTAGTCTGCTCTGTATAACATATTATCATTTTATGCCAATAAACATTAATTGCTAGTACTAACAGAGTATGGAGAAGTCACATAAGCAAGTCTTAGAAAGAGAGAAAGAGTCAGGAAGTATTTAAAGTGGCAATAAAGGGAGAGAGACAGAGAGACAGAGAGAAAATGGAGACTGGAGGAAGGAAAGCAGTGTTGCTGGACTGAAACTCTGGTGTACAGAAAAGGAAATTATGGGTTTGAGAACTCTACTTTCAGTGTCCTGTAGACATGGGGTCTTCTGCAGGCTGCATCATTCACTAATGAGGTGGAGTGTTTTGGCTTAGCAAAAAAAAAAAAAAAAAAATCAATGCTATGGATTTTTTTGTTTTATGAAGAAGCTGAGAAAAGGGGAACTGTTACTGCTTGCTAATCCAATATGATCTCATTGCATCTTCTATAATCATTATTTGGGAAGCTGAACGCACAGCCAATGTGAGATGGCTGTTGCCTGGCTTCCATCTAATG
>NW_007737150.1:0-334 GCF_000696425.1 Galeopterus variegatus
TGTCCAGGCCTGACCTGCTACTATGGGACCCCTGGCCTGTGTGGGCCTGACACTAAGGGCCACCTGGTTCTGTCCTGGCACTAAGGGCCCCACTGTCCTGGGTTGTCCTGGTGCTAAGGGCCTCACTAACACGACCAAGCCTGCCATGAAGGGTATTTCTGCTTGGCCTGACCTGCCTCTAAGAGGCCTCCTGGTCTGATCTGGCCTGAGGAAAAGAGTCCCCTAGCTGGGTCTGGTTAGGTTCATTCAGGCTTTCTCTATTCCTAACCACTCCTGTCAAGGTCACCAATGATTCCCCTATTGCTAAAATGAACTGTCCATTCTCTTTATTATT
>NW_007737150.1:5541-7703 GCF_000696425.1 Galeopterus variegatus
TCTGGGCCTCCCACCTTCCCCCTGGTATTGCGGCCCCCTGTGTGGTTGAGTTATCTCCCACACCAGGGCGCGAGCACCCTGGGGGAGGATCCCACAGCACACAGTTCCTCTTTGAATCCCCCCAGTGTGAGCCAGCTCGGCACCCTCAGGCCGTCAGCTCTCCAACAGGATGAAGTGGGCTCGGGGGCACCCCGGTCACCCCTCTCCCAACCAGAAATCAGTCTGGGGTTTTTCTGAACTGAAGGCCACAGAGATGGTATCTGCCTCCTGGAAGCAGGGAGATTACCTGGGGCCGAAGCCCCACGTGTGGTGGAATGACAGTCTGGCCGGGATCCTCTTCCCTGCCCTCCTGATGCTGGCCGGGGGCTCCCCACGCCACCAGCCCCACCAGAGATCCGCGGGTGGTGTGGGATTGGTGGCCGGTCCACAGGCCCCGGGAGGCCCCCGCGCTGAGGCACACAAGTGGCACAGCTCAGTGAGGAGCCGCGCCAAGTAAAGATGGCTGGCTTGCCCGATCTGAGCCGGCCGGCTCTGCCCTCCCCGGAGAAAATGGAGGCAGCGCTGATGAAGGCGCCTAGCCTGGTGTGGTAAGCGGGGGCTGGGCGGGCCCTTGCCCCCCAAGCGGGGCTGGGCTGGGGGTCACTCACAAAGCTCCCAGATCTGGGCCGGTCCCACGCCTTCCTCTCCGTCTCTGCATCGCCGCTGCCGTCTTTCCTGGCCTTTGTTGCCTTGGGCTGCTCGGTCTCCTGGCGTGGTTGGGGCGCTCTCAGGAATCTTCTTTTGCATCAGCCCTAAAACCTCGAGACTGTAGTTGCTTTTTTTCATTGTAGATTAGTTGATCAGTGATTTATTTGTTTTTTGTTGCTCTTGGAATTGCAAATAGTACTCTGGCAGCACAGCGCACACTTCTCAGGCTTGCTCTGTCCTTTGGTACACCCGCTCCAGACCCGTCGCCATCTTGCTCCCAGGAATTGTCCATTCTCAATCCTCATTTTACATTTCATCACTAGCATTTGGTCCATTTGATTACTCCCTCCTTTGTTGAACACATTATGCACTTGGCTTCCAGGATACTACTGTTTTTGTTCTACCTCAATGGCTCTTCAGTCTCTTTCTCCTTTGATAGATCCTCTTTATTACCTTTACATACACATTGGTGTGGCCCAGGGCTCAGTCCTCATACCTGTTCTATTTTCATTCAGATGTCTCAGGGCTTCGACATTCATTTCTTCTGCCTGGANCCCTTTCCACTGGTCAGTTTTTCAGGTATATGAAGATATCATATCCCCTTCCCCTCACCCCTGCCAGATGTCTTCAACTCCTCTAAACACGGGACAGAGACAGGACACTTCACCATACTGACATCTCCTTTTCTGAATACTCTCCTGTTTGCCAATCACTCAAGATTGAACTTCCAAACTTGGATATACTATTAATGCAGCTTAGTATCACAAGATGATTGCTGTGGCCAGTGCAAGATGGCCCGGAGAAGGGCAAGACTGGAAACTCGGGACTTGGTGAAATGGCTGAGGCCGTGATCTCAGATGGAAATGATGTGGAACTGAGCCGAGGTAGAGACAGTGAGAATGGAAAGAGGGAGAGGTGGCTGAGACACGGTGAGGTGAAAATAACATGACTTGGCGATTGCTGGCGTGGGGGAGAGGGAAG
This sequence comes from Galeopterus variegatus, assembly GCF_000696425.1. Lineage (NCBI taxonomy): Eukaryota > Metazoa > Chordata > Mammalia > Dermoptera > Cynocephalidae > Galeopterus > Galeopterus variegatus. The sequence continues at coordinate 7,210 of NW_007737150.1, forward strand.
GAGAAGGGGAGGGAGGAGTCAAGGATCACATCCATGCTGAAGTGCGAGTGAGAGAGGGAAAAAGGCAGAAGAGAGAGACAAGGGACGAAGGTGGAAAGAGAGGGTGGCACCACAGCAAACCAGCCCGTCAGTGATTGGGAGATGTGCAAGGAGAGGGCCCAGGAAACGCCGAGCTGGTGAGAGCTGTAGGAGAAGCAAGACAGAGGAAGCCTGGGGCAAATCGAACGCCCCAGGGAGGCCAAGTGAGGCAGGAATGGCGAGGAGAGACCCCGGTTCAGAACCGGGGATAATGGCAGAATTTCACCTTTGGGTGGGGGACTGGGCAGAGGGATAGGGACAGATGAAAGAATTATCTTGGTCGCCCTCGCAGTGCTTGGTCCAGAGCCTGGCTCAGAATAGGCGCGCAATATACGTCCGCTGAGAAGTGAAGGAACGCACAGGGCTGAAATGAATGAAGGCACGGGGCAGCTCGGTCACTGCGGCGGAAGCCGCGG
>NW_007737150.1:8899-34575 GCF_000696425.1 Galeopterus variegatus
CGTGCGCCTTGGGGCGTGCGCTCGGGGGACGCGGCGAGTGTGGGGGAGGGGCGGCCGGGCGGACGCCTGAACCCCGGCCCCGCTTTGCGTCCCTGTGCCTGTGGGCGCGGCCGGTCTTCCTTCCCCCCAAGGGCTGGATTGAAGCGTGAACTCGCTGGGATGATGCCTAGAGTCTCTGTCTCTCTCTCAGCAGGGTGTGGTCGTCGTTTGGGGGGCGTAGTGTGAGACTACATCTCCGATGGGCAGCCCTGCCCTGGCCTTGGGGCACTAAATGCCCCCCCCCCCCGCCGTGTGTGACAAATCCCAGAACACCCCACAAACTATCAGACGTTGGCAGCTCTTCTCCCTAAAGCAGGGGCTTTAGGAGCTTCCTGGGTTTGAATCTTGGGAGCCTCAGAGGTTCCTCTCTGTACCTCGCACGGTGACTGTGAAGTTTAGGTGTGACTTGAACAGAGCCTGATAGTGAACTGATACGTAATAGGCGCTCAACAAATGGTTACTTATATGTAACCATGTATGTAAATTATGTATATATAGTTAATATACTTTCCTAAATGTAAATTTAAAAATTCATTCTAATGTTAAAGAGTTAATAAGTATAACAGGTATGGATTTGTGGTTATCTTAAGGTTTTTCTTCGTGATTAACTGGAGCAGGTCCTCATAAAGTCATTGGGATGTAAACCCATAAACCCTCTGTAAAGTAATTTAATTTGGAATAATTGAGATATTTTTCTTAACCACTATCTGGGAGTATAACGATTGCTAACGTCAAATTTAAATATTTTATAAGATCTATAATTTTCCCTGTCATTTCTCTTAAATGTTACTGAAATCACTATCATAATTTAGAACCAGATAGATTTGAATAAGTTTACAGATCAATATCTTGCCTTCTGAAATCTGCTACTTGTTATTTGAAACTCAGGAGCCAAACAGATTTAGATAGTGAAGGATTTTTCTATGTTCATTCATTTTTTTAAATAGGTATTTGTTTGAAACCGAAGGTTTCCCTCTAAGGAATGCATTAGCTGATTCCCACAAAGTTTGATACACTGTTTATTATTATTATTCAGTATCACAATATATTTTAATTTCCTTTGTGATTTCTTCTTTGACCATGGGTTACTTAAGACTGTTAAGATTCCAGTCTTTTGAAGCTTAATTATGCATATGGTCTGCTTTGGTGAGTGTTTCTTTTTCTTTTTCTTGAAACATCATTGATTGTCCATATCTGTGGAGTTCAGTGTTGAATATCAACACCTGTGTGCAATATGTGATGCTCAAATCAGGATAATTAGTATATTCAGCATTACACTTTGTAATCATTTTTTTGTGGCACTTTCCAAATTTCTTGCTAACCCTCCCTGTTTTGGTTAATGTTACTTATGCACTTGAAGTGAATGTATTTCTGCAATTGTTGGGTCTAGTGTCCTATCAAGTTGGTTGATAGTATTGTTCACATTTTCTATATCCTTACTGATTTTTGTTTGTTTTATATACTTGTCCTATCAATTACTAAGAGAAGGATGTTAAAATCTCCAACTATAATTGAAGATTTGTCTCTTTAGAATTGATACTAGGTGCATATACATGTGGGGTTGGTATGTATTCTGGATGATTTGACCCATTTATCATATTGAAATGTCCTTTTATTTATTTATTTAGTGGTTGGCTAGTATGGGGATCTGAACCCTTGACTTTGGTGTTGTAACATCGGTTTCTAACCAACTGAGCTTACCATCCATCCCCCTGAAATGTCCCTGTCTTAAAATCTTTTTGTCTTCCAAGTATCTGCTTGGTCAGATACCAATATAGCCATATCAACTTTCATATCCTTGCTGTTTTTGTAGAATATATTTTTCCATTCTTTTATTTTCAACGTATCTGTGTGTTTATAATTAAAATATCTGTTGCAGACAGCATATAGTTGGGTCTTGCATTTTAAAATCTGACAATCTATACCTGTAATTGTAGTGTTTAGTTCATTTATATTTAGTGTAGTTATTGATGTGGTTGGATTTTAGTCTACCATATTGTCTTGTTTTCCATATGACCTTTCTGGTTTTTGTTTGTTTCTTGCTCCTTTCCTATCACATTTTGGGTTATTGGATTTTTAGCTGTTTTTTTTGTATAATATTTTTAGAGCTAGCAATATCCATCCTTAACTTATCAAAGTTTAATACGATATCACTTTATACTTCACAATTCATGTTTCTCATTTCCCACCTGTCAATTAACACCTTTACACTTCCCATTTCCCACTTGACACTCCTCCACCATCCATTTCCCACTTCCTACTTCTTATTTCTCACTTGGCAGTTCACAAATGTAATAACAGGTTAATTACATTTCTTCATGCTATTTTAATATCTTTTACTTATGTTATATTGTTGTTATTTTTGCTTTTAATGGTCAGCTGCCTTTTGAGGAAGTTATGAGAAAAAAAGCATAGTATTTTGTATTTATTCACTGTGTATTAACCATTTTGGTGCTCTTCGTTCTTTTCTGTAGATATGAGTTTCACATTACCTGGGAGAATGTCCTTTAGCATTTTTTTGTAGGGCACATCTACTGGTGACAGAGTCTACTGGTTTATCTGAAAACTGTGTTTTTTTTTTTTTTCCTTTTTTTTTGTCTTTTTTCGTGTCCGGCAACGGATCACAACCCTCAGTGTCGCGCCCATACCGGACCGGGACCGGCAATGGGATCGCCACCCTCGGTGTTGCGTCCGCACCTCGCTCAGCCAGTGAGCGGGAACCGGTCTGTATGGGGGATCCGAACCCTGGGCGGGAGCACCACCGTGCTCCCAAGCGGCGCACTGTAGCAGTGCGCCACCGGGCCGGCCCTGAAAACTGTGTTTTTTTTTTTTCCTTTTTTTTTGTCTTTTTTCGTGTCCGGCAACGGATCACAACCCTCAGTGTCGCGCCCATACCGGACCGGGACCGGCAATGGGATCGCCACCCTCGGTGTTGCGTCCGCACCTCGCTCAGCCAGTGAGCGGGAACCGGTCTGTATGGGGGATCCGAACCCTGGGCGGGAGCACCACCGTGCTCCCAAGCGGCGCACTGTAGCAGTGCGCCACCGGGCCGGCCCTGAAAACTGTGTTTTAATTATAGTTTTTGAAGGAGGTTTTTGCTTGATGTAGAAATCTATGTTGTAGTTCTTTTTCTAGAATTTGCATTTGTTTCTTTTTATAGTTTCCATTTCTCTGTAAAGAGACCCTCTTTTCTCATTAAAAGCATATTTTTCTGTAAAGTCCTTGGGCCATCTTGGAGATGGTTTCTCTTAACTGCTTTTTTCCTTGACTTTGGGACACATTTTCATGTTTATTTATTTAGTGATTTTTGGATCACACCCTGGGTAATATAGATGACACATTTTAGATGTTGAGGATTCTGTTCTTAATACTGGTGATGTTTTGTTCTAGCAGGCAGTTTGCTTACTAATTGATCACCTTAAACTTGCGTGGTCTTGGTTTTATGCTTTAATAGAGCAGATCTTTGGAAAGTCCAAGATGTTTCCCAGGCCTTCCTAAGTTGATGAGACTTGACCACAAGGCTGGGTCTCACCTGTGGACTTTAGGTTTTGTTAGGGCAGGTTAACATAGGTCTTACTCTAGTGTGCGGTCTTTACTTCTGTCAGGTAGCTTTTCATATGTCAGGATACCTTGGGTGTTAATGAGGTCTCTCCACTCTGGATGGTCAAAAACTCCAGTGTCTCTCAATAGTGTTTGGCCTTTTGGATATCTGTTTTGCTCTTAACCCTGTAGCAACTGGTGTCTGTCAAACCTTGCAGTTTCACTCTGCTCATGTACAGTCCAACTTTTGATCAACAGCTTAAGGGGAAACCCCATGCAAACTTCTGTCCCTTTTCCCACAGCTCCCTCCCTGCCCTAAACTTCAGATTTCAGCCACCTCAGCAGTTGCCAGTTCTGATGTCTGCCTCCTCAGTTTGGTGAGACCACTGTGCTCTGCTTGAGCTCCACCTTTCTGTGCTGTGGTTAGGAAATTGTCCCAAGCATACAGCCAGGATGATCATGGGACTTACCTCACTTCTGTCAGGGACTGCATTCTTGCCTGCCTTGTTGTCTAGTGCCTGACAACAGTTGCCTTATATGTTTTCTCCAATTTCCTAGCTGCTTCCAGGGGGTGGGCTAGGCTCTATTACCGGTTACTCTGCCATGACCAGAAACAGAATTCCCCAAGCATGTACTTATTGAGCACTTAACATCTGTCACTCTAGCACACTGGGTGCCATGTGAATATATGAATGAAATATGTGGGTTTCTTTTTAAACAAAAATAAATTTAGTGAGGTCCCCATGAGAAATGTGATATTGGATTAATCACTTTTACACCACTTTTCCCTTTTTATAACTTGAAAAAATTTACTTTCTTATTTTTTTTTAATGATTTTTTTGATGGAGGATGGATTATTTGCATGAAATGGTAGGGATGAGGACATTGATTCTTTTACCTTAAGAAAAAAGCAGCTATTAAAAGCTAGATTGTTATACTGACTTCTGATTAAGCCAGACACACAAGTGATTGGGTGTTTTTTTGATTGTTGTGATTAGAGTTATAGAGAAATGATGACCTCTAGCTCCTTCGTAACATTTAAGGATGGACCCACTAATCCAAAATTAGGATTATCTGCAAGAAAGTTAACTAGAAATAGTGCATGATTCTTTGAACATATCTTAATATTAGCTTTGCCATTTAATGTTTCTCTTTTCACCTTCTTAGTTGCCGTCTTCTTTATAAGTATGGTGTGCTAACCGATTGCACCACTGGAGCTCCATTAGTTGCTATCTTCTAAATTCTGATACCATTCACATAAAATAGTGAGGCCATAGGAATATTTTTGAGGTAGTCAGTATTTATTCTAAACCCTCTTTAAATAAGCCCAAGGCCGAAAGTTTCAGGTATGACCAGTTTTTCATAAATTCCCAAATAGACCTGTTTTCAACATGGCACTCAAAATTCCCAAGTAGACCTGTTTTCAACATGGCACTTGGAAATTTCATTATACCTGTTGGGGAAGACTTAATTTGTTCTCTTTAACCTCCTATTAATTATGGAAGTATCTGATCATTTCAACATTAGCCTTTATTCTTAGAGCATTAATGTAAAACCTATAGTAAAAATACTTTTCAGGGTGCATTTCATTCTACTTGGTCTGGACATTTGAAGACCAAGAGAGAACATTATAAAATGGGCAGAGTGATGGTGGCTGTTTAGATCTGGTATCAATCACTGGTTTGCTTTGCATCTTCAAGTTTACAATCTTTCAAAATAGAATAGTATATTCATTGAGCAGTTTCAAAAGAGCCACAGTTGACTCCCGGGCATCTCAGGTAGGGCATGTTAATTTTTTTTTTTCCTTAAAATATATCTCTTTGTACAGCACTCAGTTTCATTCTTTTTTAGTGTTTCTGTGAAGACCTGGTTGTCCCCAGAGACAATTCCACCCAGCAGCACGTCACCTAAAAGGACTTGCCAAGCCAGACGATGCCCACTGACCTGGGACAGGCCCTAGGCCTGCTGCCATCACTGGCGAAGGCCGAGGACTCCCAGTTCTCTGGAACAGATGCTACCTCTCAAGGGGAGCTCTCCAGCCCTGAGACTGCACGCCAGCTTTTCAGGCAGTTTCGTTACCAGGTGATGTCTGGGCCCCATGAGACCCTGAGACAACTCCGGAAGCTCTGTTTCCAGTGGCTGCAGCCGGAGGTTCACACCAAGGAGCAGATCCTAGAGATCCTCATGCTGGAGCAGTTTCTCACTATCCTGCCCGGGGAGATCCAGATGTGGGTGCGGAAACAGTGTCCAGGCAGTGGAGAAGAGGCAGTGACCCTCGTGGAGAGCTTGAAGGGAGATCCTCAAAGACTGTGGCAGTGGGTAAGCAGAGGGTGTTATGACTTGTGAGTGAAGCACCGGGCTCCTTCGGAGTCTCATCAAGTGTGTTGTCCTTTTCCTGATACCACTTATGACCCCAAATGTGTGGGATTTTGCCATGCCAAAAACCAATTCTCTGACACCAACTGAGTGTCCAACAATTCAATTCAGTTCTGATACTAACTATCTGGAGTTAGTGCAGACCCCACAGGTTCAGGGCTCAGTCCCACATAATCCCTATCCCCCACCCCCTTCAGATGCCAGTAGCATGTCCCAGAGGCCACCTGTACTTCTGACAAATTGGCTATATGTTTGGGGGTTCCCACCACCCCCTCTTCAGGTTTGATAACTCATTAAGATGACTTACAGAACTCAGGAAAGATCTTTACTTACGGTTACTAGTTTATTATAAAGGATACAACTCACTAATAGTCAAGTGGAAGAGATGCATAGGGCAAGGTATGTGGGAGGGGTGTGGAGCTTCCATGACCTTGCCTGGTGTGCCACCTGACCATTGCCTCCTTGAGTTCACCAACTTGGAAGCTCTCTGAACACCATTGTTTAGGCATTTTTATGGAGATTTCACTACTTTGGCACAGTTAATTAAATTATTTGCCACTGGTGATTCAAAATCTTCAGCCTGCTCCCCTCGCCAGAAGTGATGGTGGTGGGGAGGGAGGGGTTCCAACCCTTTAATTATGCGGTTGGTTCCTCTGGCAAACAGCCCCAATCCTGAAGCTATCTAGGGGCCCACCAAGAGTCACCTCGTTAGCATAAATTCAGGTATGGTTGAAAAGGGCTCATTATGAGTAACAAAAGACACTTCTTCCACTCCTGTCACTCAGGAAATTACAAGGGTTTTAGCAGCTCTGTGCCAGAACCAGGGGCAAAGACTAAATATGTATTTCTCATTATACCACATCTGGGTTTCCCCATACCTCACCTAATTCTAAGATTGTCTGACTCTTAACACCTTTTAGCCATTGGGAATTAAGGATAAAATCTTCCATCCCATTCCATCTTTAGAATAGAAAGTTTGAGAAGTTGTTCAAAAGATGCTTGAGACTGTCCACTAGGTGCTTGAGACTATCCAATTGGTGGAGACTGTCCGGTAGAAATACGATATAAATGGCATGTCTTGAAGGTCTTCCAGGCCTGGCTCAGGCCTCAGCTTTTGGTGTCTTTTGGAATATTTCTTTCACTGGACTGGAAATAAAAGCTGATTTTCTTTCTCTCTACTCTATGTCCCTAAAGACTGTCTATGATCTGCTGTAGAAGTTTAGCTTTGTATCTTTCAGAAATCCTGACTTCTGGATCCTTCAGTAATTAGTACTATATGGTCTCTAGATCAGCATTCAAGTTCTAGGACAGGAAATCTTATCAGAGAAGATGGAGTCTCCTACCTGCCACCTGGGGGAAGTGGAGCCCCATCTTGAAGTGGTGCCTCAGGAGTTGGGACTTCAGGATTCCCCCTCAGGGCCTGAGGAGGTGCTGAGCCACATCGTGAAAGAGGAATCTGACACAGAACCAGAATTAGGTGAGGGGCAGGTATTCATGGTGGTGTGTGATGCTATCTTGGAGAAATTTGGGGGATTGTTAGTAGGCTTAAGTGTGAGTTGGAAGGATCTGCTGCTTGGGGTAACCCTGGAAAGTTTGCAAAGAGGGTAGACCTACATGAGCCACTCTGATGTGGAGATTCAAAGTTTGTATTTTAAACCACTTTATGACTAGGCCAGACCATTTGGATTTTGGTTCTGAGGAAGGAGGTGGGAGAAAGTATGGGAGATACTTGTTTAGAAGGTTGAAGGGAGTTGGAGTTTGTTAGGGAGGTGACAAGTGTAGAAATTTGGATATCAGAATAGATGTTCTAATTTGTGAAGATTTTTGTCTGTGCCCTGTGGGGAGTGGTTAAGGAAGACATCTGGATTCTGAAAACTTTCTTTACTCACTTCAGCTCTGGCTGCTTCCCAGCTTCCTTTCCGACCTAAGGAAAGGCTCATCCGAGACCAGGACTTTGGAGCCTCACTTCTCCCAACAGCACCTCAGGTGAGCTGGTTCCTTGCTTCTCTTAACACCTGAACCAGGCTTTGAGGGCATCTCAGTAGTAAGTAGTCAAGAGGATTGAAAGGGGACACAATCTCAGAAGTGGAGTAGAGAGGAGGGCCTAGCTATGGTAACAATTACAGTACATGTGTAATGGATCCTGAGTTTCAATATTTCTCTCATTAGGAATGTTTCCTAATTGTCATCTTGAATGATGGATTCTGGCCTCTGGAAAAAGGTACAAGTTGGTGTGAAGAGGCAAATCTTGTCTCTACCCCCATATGGTTGTTTGTCCTCTTTTATTACCTTTGGGTTAGGCTAAGAAGAGACTATTTCATTTCCTAGACGAGGTCAACCACATAGAAGTCAGTTTGAGATTTTGAATGGTTATATCCATGTGGACAGGTGGCTCTCCTCCACCCCCAACTTTATGGAAGTATAATTGACAAACAATAAACTGCATATATTTAAAATGTACAATTTGGCAAATTTTGATAGACATATAAACTCACGAAACCATGACTATAATCAAGATAATAAACATTTCCATCACACTTAAAACTTTACCTCTTAGCTTTTATAATCCTTCCTTCCTGCCCCACTTCACCTGCCCCCACCATCCTGAGGCAACTACTGATCTGCTTTTTGTCAATACACAGTAATTTGTATTTCTTTAATTTTATATAAAATGGAATCATGAAAAATATAATCTTATCTTTGTTCTTCTGCATATAATGTATCTTTTTTCCTTTTTTTTCTTTCTTTCTTTTTTTATTTTTGCTTCATATGTTCTCACTGATTTTAAACAATTTAATTATGATGTGCCTTGGAGTCATTTTCATGTTTCTTGTGCTTGGGGTTCATTGAGCTTCTTGGATCTGTGGGTTTATAGTTTTCATTAAATTTGGAAACTTTTTGGGGCTGGCTTGTTACCTCAATCGGTTAGAGCATAGCCTTGTAACACCAAGGTCAAGGGTTCGGTTCCCCATACCAGCCAGCCACTAAGAAAAAAAAAAAAATAGAATAAAAAATATTTGGAAACTTTTTCTCCATTATTTTTTCAACTGTTCTGTTTTATTTATTTATTTTTTTCTGTCACCCTTATTTCTCTTATCCCTTGAGAACTTGGAGAATAATACATGTGGGATGTGTAAAATGATTATATATATACTCATACAGATATTAAATCTCTTCAAGTTGTCCCACAGCTTACTCTTTTTTCTTGCCTTTTTTTAAAAAAAATCTCTGTATTTCATTTTCAATATTTCTGTTTTTATGTCTTCAAGTTCATTGATCTTTCCTTTGCAACATATAATCTGCTGTTAATCCCATTCAGTATATTTTTCATCTGAGATGTACTTTTTATCTCTAGAAGTTTGAATTGGAGCTTTATTATATTTGTACTTAATGTGTTTAGTCTTGCCTCCAGCTTCTTGAATATGTAGAATATAGTTATATCTGTATTAATGTCCTTGTCTACTGATTATCACCTGTATCGGTTCAAGGTCAGTTTTGACTGATTGATTAATTTTATTATGAGATGTATTTTCCTGCTTCTTTGTATGCCTGGAATTCTTTGATAAGATATCAGACATTGAGAATTTTACTGTGTCAGATGCTGGATATTATTTTACTCCTATAAATGTTCTTAAGCTTTACACTGGGGTGTGGTTATGTTATTTTGACACAGCTTTTTATGTGGCACAAGAGAAGTTTTTAGTCCAGGGCTAATTTTTCTCACTACTGAGGCAATACTCTTCTGAGTGCTCTGCTTGATGTCCCTTAGTGTACCAGATTTTCATCCTGGCTCGGGTGGAAGTATGAACAATTTCTAGCACTGTGTGAGCCTGGGGGATTGTTCCCTCTGTTCTTTTGAGTGTTTTATTCCTGGGCTTGAGGGGGACCCTCTGCAGATCTCCGGAGCTCTCCTTGTGTGCAGCTCCCTCCTCTCTGATTTTCTGCCCTGCTAACTCTAACCACCATGGCCTCCCCAGACTTTGAGTTCCTTCTGTTCAACTCAGGGAGGCTGCTTGGCTCAGCCTGGTTTCCTTGTTCCTGTGCTGCTGCCTGGATTCTCCCCCCAGGCAGTGAGCTTGGGCAACTGCGGGGCTCACTTAATCTGTTTCCCCACTTTCAGGGATCTCTATTCTCCTTTGTTGTGGTCTGCATAATGTGCAATGTCTGAAAACCATTGTTTTATGTATTTTGTCCCCTTTTTTAGTTATTTCAGACAGTAAGGTAAATCTGGTTGCTTTTCCTCAATTTTGGCTGTAAAGAGCAGTCTGTGGGACAGGTTTATCTTAATTATGTAGTTAGCAACTCTGAAAAGTTGCATTTGATAAAAATAAAAATTTTTAGGAACATATACACCTTAATCAAAACATCATTTAAAATCTTGAGGGGCTTTTTTTTCTGTGCCGGTAGCGTTACTGCAAACGTGGTGAACATTCCTTAAAACCCTTTGGACTTTCTATAAGAAGTGTGGCAAACACCAACCTCACAAAGTGGCACAGTACAAGAAGGGCAAGGGTTCTCTGTATGCCCAGGGAAAGTGGCATTATGACAGAAAGTAGAGTGGCTATAGTGGGCAGACTAAGCCTATTTTCTGGAAAAAGGCTAAACTACAAAGAAGATTGTGCTGAGGCTCGAGTGCATTGAGCATACCTGCAGATCCAAAAGAATGCTGGCTATTAAACGATGCAAGCATTTTGAACTAGGGGGAGATAAGAGAGAGGGCCAAGTGATCCAGTTCTAGGCTTCATATTTTGTTTTATTACAAAGACAATAAAATCTTGAGGTTATGTTCATTCTAAAAACAAACAAACAAACAAAAAATAACCTTTAGGGAACTCTTCTTTGAACTTGCCTTGCAAGGTACTTTAGAGTGAAAGTAGAAATAGAGAAGGCAGTAGGTGGTGTTTAATTCAGTGCTTTAGCCTTTCAGGCTCAGAGATTTAGAAACAAAAATACTAGTGTTGCAATGTACCTGGGGGAAGAGAGATGGAGAGGTGGCAGGGGAGGGATATACCTATTTAGGGAATTGAGGATACCCTTCTTCCTGCTTTCAAGGTACCCAGAAACCAAGTTGTTAAGCAGCAGTTTGCTTGGTGAAAAATATTTGGGTATTCTGTGAAATATTTCAGCCAGGCTTGGAGGATTATTGTTGCTTCTCTTATATATACAGAGCATTCCAATGACAGGTATATATCATTTATTAATATATCTTAACTAGTAGAGTAGATAGACATTAACCATTACCCGTTCTGGATAACTTAAAGTGAAAAGATTCAAAATGCTCATCAGCACTGATTTGTTATTGACAGCTGGTATACATATATGTGTGTGTGTATGTGTGTTTATAATTACCTACATTTAGCTGATAACTAACCACCACTCAGCCCAAATAAACAGAAGTGATCTCTACCCAATCCCAATATCTCTTTCCCAAACTAACAATTTTTGCTTCAGAAATACCTTGATATATTTAATGGAATCCTTTGGAAGTGAAGGGAATTTTTAAATATAAATAATCATTCCCTCTAATCACTTCCATAAATTAGGAACTTAATAAATAATGCCCAAATAATGAAGTGGTACCACTGTCCCTGTGCAATAATGCTTCATTATCAGAAACCGTAACTTAGCTGGAACCTCACATAGACTCGAAGGATGAATTTACTCACATTCCTGTGTTTTCAAACTTAAAGGAAAGGAACACAATACAAATAACTCCTTGTGCAAATCAGTTGTGCTAATATCTCATAAACCCACAAGATGGTGCTATTTCCACACAAAAATAGGGATTATTCACCCATCAAAATCCTCCTACACCTCTCTTCCACAATAGGAAGTTAGGGTTTTTTCCTCCTCTTATAAATATGAGAAAATGGCAAGATGGCTGCCTTTGGTGTCTTGCCTCTTAAGTAGGGGGTTTTGTTTAAACATCGCCAGCTTCTTGGCAGTTCCTTGAGTAAGTTTGTGGCTTTAAGCTGGAGGTACACTTTCTGAGCCTCCTGAAGCAACTTCTGGTTTCTGAATGAGTCGAGTGTTACCCTTGGGGATTTTGATGGCTGTGTCCTTTCGTGTCTTGTACTGTTCGTGGTAGCTACTGTTCTGGTGCCCACAGAATAGGCCCTGTGTCTAGCAAGCCAGGCAGCCAGTCACACATTACTGTGCTTGCCATTCACATCCTTTTCTCTGCTAGCACCAAAGCAAGGGTCTGTATGTTCTGACCACAAAGACTGAGAACTCCTGTATTCAGCAGTGTTTGCTCAAGCTGGTTATTTTCAGGAGGTTGTTAAAATGGCCTTATTCACAGAGGATTAACAAAATAAGTTGCTAGCTATTCAAACTTTAATGATTAAATTTTTAAAGTTAAAATTCACTTTAAAATGTGGTTATAGTTAAGTTGACTTTTGGCTTCCTGTCCTTTCCACCCTAAAACATCCAACCCCTTGCTTTTTATTTTTTAGCTTAGCATCATCTGCTAATAGAAGACTTTTTGGTGTGTCCTTTCTCCTCAAGCCATTTCTACTTCCCTTTGATGTGCTAAGGGCAGACTTGATTTACGACTGAGAATACCTTTCCTGAGGAGTATATTCTGTGTAACAGAAAGATGACTTTCCAATTTCGCTCCTCATTTCTGCTCCCTGTGTAGCCTGGCTTTGCATGATATAATGCATGGCTATCAACTGTAGGGATCCTGAAAGTGTGCAGAATCTCTTAATTCTCTCTTCAAACCCTTGGGGTGAATCTGGGAGACTGCCCACGATAGTAGTGATATATATTATCTACTGAGGACTTATTTGTTAAGGGCTTTATTTCACCCTGACAGCATATATGGAGTGCTTATTCTGTCCCAGGCAGGGTCTTGGGGACTGGGAAAGTACAGTGGAGAGAATGACAGAGTCCTTTTTTCATGAAGCTTATGTGTGTATATATATACACACACACATAAATATTTAATAAGCTGTGATGAATGCTGTGAATTAAAAGTACAGTGTGCTGTGAAAACAGGTGACACTTGCATTATTTCTCTCAAACATCTCAGCAGTTTTTTTGAGTTCAGTAATCAGGTCACACAGCTAGGAAGTGGCAAGGCTGGGACTTGAAACCAGGTATGTCTGATTCCAAAGAATGGGTTGCTAATCACTCTGCTCGACAATCTGAGTTTCTAATGGTCGGCTTCTTTTTGGGAAGATTGAAATTTGAATTCATGAGATTAGACCCTAGTCTGATGGCATTCCCAGTTTTGAGTCTCCAATCTTTAGTTCCATAGGAAAAGAAGGGCTCCTTTTGGGGGATAATGGAGGGATACCTTGCTCCAGAGAACTCATCAATTTCCCACTAACTGGGAAGAAAACTGATTTAATGTTAGACCTTAAATGCAGAACTATTGGGAGATTACAATTGTGTACAGCTGTAACATCTCTCTCTTTGTATCCACTAGTTCTTGTTTCAGGGTAGGGCTTAGGAAGCAGTTGACTTCCTGTTGATCCTTCCCACCTTTTTGCTTATTTGCACGTGCTTTTCCAACAAATTCCTTTTTAATTTCTTTTTCCTCTTGAATTTCCAGATTTTAATTAAATAGTGGCAATATCAGGCCCCTACTGTTCAAAGACCCCTACTACAGGTGCTTGAAAAAGTTAAAGGACAGTGTAGAGAAAGCTCCTGCCTTCTGTATGTTCTCTACTTTTAAATACATGCAACTTAAAAGTACTGAACTTAAAGCCTAAATGTTTTATAACAAAGGCAAGAAATACGGATGTAGGGACTGTCATTTCCCCTTTGGCCGCTTCATCCCTTGAACCACTCTCCATGATTTCTTAGATCTTCTGATGGTCAGGATCCTATGGTACATTCCTTTCTCCTCGTCTTTCCTATGGGCAGGGAAGGCATGTTCAAAAACCTTCATTGCAGTCACACAGTATTGTATTATTTCCAGGAGCAGTGGAGACACCTGGATTCTACTCAAAAGGAGCAATATTGGGATCTCATGCTGGAGACCTATGGGAAAATGGTCTCAGGAGGTGAGGGCATGGGTTACACTGATGGAAGGAGATGGAAAGACTGGACATCTGTTAGGCATTTTCTACGCACTCACAGGACATCTGCTCAACTTAAAGTTCTCTAGGTGAAAGAAATCATTAGAAACACACTTGGGCACTTGGAGATTGTAGGGTAAGAACTTTCACATATTGAAAGTATTCTGGGTGCCAGGAACCTCATGAGTGCATTACATACAGTAACTTCTTTGATCTATGAAATGGGTAATTCCCATTTTAAAGATGATGAAAGTGAGTGTCAGATCAAGTATTTGCTTGCTGTTTCATAGCTCGTAAGTGCTGAGTTAAGATGGAACTTAGATGTGGCCAGTTCTGTGTACGTGTTCTTTTCTACTAAACCACAGTCCTCAGACTGTCATTGGTGGGGTCCCAGTCATGATCCTTGCACCAGCCTGCCGGATGGTCTGCAGGCCCTTCTGGTCACCTGCCCAGACTCTTATTTTTGTGCCCTTCACCATATAGTCATCTTGAGAGTACTGTGCCTTATAAGGTCTGCACAGTTCAAAGATGAATTTCCCTAAGTGATCTCTGGAGTTTTCATATTTCCCTTCATGCTTAGGGAGTTCCTTTGAAAGACACAGCTTGAGCTCCCAGTCTTCCTCATTCATCCAGGCCCACATACTTATCTCTCTCTGTAGCAGGCATTTCCAATTCCAAACATGACCTGATTAATTCAACAGAATATGGGGAAGAGCTGGTAGGACTGCATCTTCATGTCAATGAGAAGATCCCAAGACCCACCTGCATAGGTGAGTGATCTTTTATTGTTCTGGAGTCATTTCTGACCTCCTGTCATTAAATTGGAGGTGGTGTGAGAGGAATTAGGACTTTGGTTTCTATTGCCAGCTGTGTTTATAACTAGCCATGGTCTGGTCAGTCCAGTTTGAATACTGAAGTTGGGTTTCCTTGTCTCTGGCTATAGAGCTGTTGACATGTGAATTTAACCATGGAAGGAAGACAACACATTGGATCTGCTGTCTTCAGTCTTGTCTGTTGTCAGAGCTTTCTTTGTCAGAGAGAACTGAGATTGGTATAGATTGAGACCAATACAGATATGGGTAGAATTCCATTTCAAAAAAGCTTATGTAACAGACATTATTACCCTTCTCAGTAAGAAGATCCAAAGTAACTAGACTTTTTTTTATTGTGGTTATAGCGAATAGTAACCAACCCACCTCAGCAAAATAAAACAGAAAAATATATTTTATCTAATATCTATGCACATAGCATTCATTAAACAGCAGCATCAACAAATACCTCATATAAATCTTGTGTTTTAAGTGTGAGGAAGAAGAAATCTGAACTTGTTCCATTGTAAACTAGCAGTTACTCTTTGCCCTCTACATTTTTTTTAAAACATTGCAGTTATGTAAAACTTAACTGTCAAACTTACACACACACACATGTTTACATAAACAATAAATCCCAGGACCTTGGAGGAAGAAAAGGACCAAGGATGGGAATTATATGACAAGCCATTCTCTATTCCCAGTGGGATCTAATTAATTATTTTCTTTTGCTAATATACCACACAGAGAGCAAACATCAACTAAGACATAATTTTAATTTAAGCAATATATTTATCAATGTACTATTTCACAAGGATTTCTTTGGAGCACTATTTTTCAAACTTCATTTCATGATCAATTATTAGGATTTAAAAATTTTTTTGATATACTTTATTTTTTACAGCAGTTTCAGGTTCATAGCAAAATTGAGTGGAAGGTACAGAGATTTCCCGTATACCCCTTTGCAGTATAGTTTTACTTGTGATATATATAGCTCACTGTATCCCCACTCATTTTGTTTTATGGTGTGTTTTTCCCCCACTTTTCCCTCATCCCACCTGCTGACATGGCCTCATTAGATCCTACCTTGAACCAAACGCTGGGGAGTCTACAACACCAGCCTTTCCTGATAGACAAAGACATGAGATTGTAGGTTCTTGAGAGAAAGGATATGTGGAAAGAGGTTTAGGAAGACTAATCTGTAGCAGTGTGCAGGACAGATAGGAAGGGGACACTTGGAGGAGAGAAGCCTGTTGGAAGTCAATTCAGGAGTCCAGGTGTGCAGGGAAGAGACCCCAGATGAGCGCGGAAGCCACAGTAACAAGATGGGGACGGGCCGGTCTGAAAAATACAACAGTTGGCCAGTCTGCCAGGTCTGTACTCAGATCAGGGACAGAAGTCACAGGAGAGAGAGGATATGCTGTTTTATTTAACCATATGGTAGAACAGCTCATAGTTAAAGAAGCCCAGCAGGAGTCAGTCTCAAAAAGCCATATACCCATACTTCTAATCCAAATTCTGAGGGGTTCAAAAAATTATATGGAACAGTGATTCTTAGACAGTTTTTTGTTTGTACTTTTAATTTTGATTCTTAAAAAGTTATCTGAAACAATACAACAAGCAAGAATAGTAAAAAAAAAAAAAAATTAGAAGAAAAATGTTTCATGAATATTATATCTGTATATATTAAGTCTGTTGTTTTCTAAAGATCAGATCATGAAAATAGTGTGATACTGATATAGAAATTGATGTACAGGTCAGTGGAATGTACAAGGGAGCCCAGAGAGATGCTGGTCTATATTAGCATTTAACGTGCAGGGGCAGGGAAATGGCCCAAATGCATGGGGATGAACCTTGCTCCAGTGAGCAGGGGTGGGGCAGATGACTCTTTAGGAAAAGGAATTGATTTAGATTTCATGTGTGTCATATGTTAAAATACATTGGAAATAGATTTAAAAAGGATATAATATTAAAATAAAATAATAATAAGAAAAATGGGTAGATATTTGAGTCATGTCTGGTTGGGAAAGATTTTTATACATATAAAAGTAATGGAAACAATTATTAAGGAAAAGATGAATAGACTTGAGTATATTTAAAAAGCAAAAAACCCCCACAATTTCTGTACATAAAGATGACCCCAAACCAAATTAGGGGTAACTAAATTGGTGAAAGACATTTTTCTTGAATATGAAAAATAAATTATTATTATTTTTTTAATGTAGAAAGAGTTAAAGCAAGTTGATAGGAAGAAATGACTTTCCCAGTAAAAAATGGACAGCAATCTTTAGTATGAAAAATAGCTCATAAGTATGGGGGAAAAAAATTGTTTCATAACTAAGGAGTTAAATTTTAAGACAATGAGAAACTATTATTCACTAACCTAAATGTCATATATTTAAAAAATGTTTAATACTTAAGTATTGAGTACTCACCTGCCCCCCAGCCCAGCTTCACATACCAGAGGATGGCAGAGTTATTCTGGAAATTGGGTTGCCAGTAGGTGTCAAGAGTCTTAATATTCATGCCCTTTGACACTGTAATTCCAGTTTGAGGAATTCCTTTAAGGTACTGATCAGAAATGTGGGCAAAAACTTATGAAGATTTAAATGCATATCACAGCATTGTTTATAGTAGCAAAACCACATTAAATGACTTAGCTTTCCACAGTAGGAGAATTCTTTTTTGACTGGTAGGGGGATTGCAACCCCTGGCTTGGTGTGAGATTTAAATGCATATCACAGCATTGTTTATAGTAGCAAAACCACATTAAATGACTTAGATTTCCACAGTAGGAGAATTCTTTTTTGACTGGTAGGGGGATTGCAACCCCTGGCTTGGTGTGGTCTGCACCACGCTCAACCAGTGAGCACACTGGCCATCCCTATATAGGAGCCGAACCCACGGCCTCAATGCTACCAGCGCCGCACTCTCCCAATTGAGCCATGGGGCCCGCCCTCTTAAATAAATTATGTGTTTATTGTGACATCTCCATGATGGGCCATTACTCATCTCTTTAAAATGATATTTATAAAGGCTTTAAAGACAAGAGAAAGTACCTTTGCCATTTGAGAGGAATATGTTCTAAAGCTTTTTGAATTAACAAATTTAGGTCTAGTTCTCTAGCACATGCCTAGATCTCTGGCAGATAAAGGAAAAGACACTAATACAAGGGTACTTCATAAAGTTTGTGGAAAAATAGAATTGAAAGATAATACAAATCTTTTCATGAACTTTTTGAGGTAACCTCATATATGAATGATAAAGGTAAAAAAGCTTCTTTAGATCTACAGGGATAAGATAATTTATAGAAGTTGAAAATATTTCATTTGCCACCCAAATAAAAATTTTTACTATATGCATCATTAAGTAGTAATAACTGAAAACCTAAGTTATGATGAGAAAAACAAAATTTTAACTGCTTATGTGAGTTAACAATGCACTTGTAAATGCTGGGTTCAAACACAGATCAAAGGATTCACTTTTATACTTTACAGCCCCACTGTATTGCAAACATACTAAAATGACACATTCATGCATTTAATAAATTTTTGGGTTACTTATGAATGGGAGAATCTATGTCAAATGTTAAACTGATCGTATACCTCGGTTTACAATTTGAATGCTACATAGCCAGATATAGAACATATATACACTATGGTATCAATTATGTTAGAAAATAGCATATACATGCATACATATAGGTTCAATAAAAACGACTTGAAGGAAACGTATACTCATAGTTTTTTCGTCTGGGTAATATGATTGAGGTTGATTTGGTTTTCTTCTATATACTTTTCTGAATCTCCAAATTTTTTTTAGTGATTATCTTTATAAAAATCAATCATTTTAAAAGTAGTACTTGAATATAATATACTTGTTTTTCCTGGGCCTTAAGAAATGCGTGGCACTTATTTATGCAGGGATTAGAAAATCCCTCTACAAGCCTTCCTGTGCTGTTCAGAAATTCTCAGCTCCAGTGCTGAATCGCTTAACCTTGAACCCAGTGCAAGGGAAGGGAGTCCCAGGCGTTCAGGCTGAATGACCATTTCTTTTTCATTCACTGATGCCCTTTTTGTAAAAAGAATGAATGTTTTATAATGACCCTTTCTTTGACATGTGAGTTAGAAAACGGCATAACAATTCATTGAGCCATTTGAATATTCTTTCTTCTTTCAGGAGATAGTCAAGAAAATGACAAAGAGAACCTAAACTTGGAAAATCATAGGGACCAGGAACCTCTGGATGCCTCCTGTCAAGCCTCAGGAGCAGCACCTTCTCAGGCTTCTTTGAGGGGCTTCTTCAGTGAGGATGAGCCAGGATGTTTTGGAGAAGGAGAGAATCTCCCTCAGGCTCTGGAGAACCTCCAGGGAGAGGAGACAGGGGGACAACTCTCTCCTCAAGAAAGGAATTCCGGGAAGCAACTAGGTCAGCATTTGTTTAATCCTCATCCAGGAGAACTGTCCACCATGTGGCTTGAGGAGAAGAGAGAGGCCTCCCAGAAAGGGCAGCCGAGAGCCCCCATGGCCCAGAAACTCCCCACCTGCAGAGAGTGTGGGAAAACCTTTTATAGAAATTCTCAGCTTATTTTTCACCAAAGAACTCACACTGGAGAGACATACTTTCAGTGCCCCATCTGCAAAAAGGCCTTTCTGCGGAGTTCAGACTTTGTGAAACATCAGAGAACTCACACAGGAGAGAAGCCCTGTAAATGTGATTACTGTGGGAAAGGCTTTAGTGACTTCTCAGGATTGCGCCACCACGAGAAAATCCACACAGGAGAGAAGCCCTATAAATGTCCTATCTGTGAGAAAAGTTTTATTCAAAGATCAAACTTTAATAGACATCAGAGGGTTCACACAGGAGAGAAACCTTATAAATGTTCCCACTGTGGGAAAAGTTTCAGCTGGAGCTCAAGCCTTGACAAACATCAGAAATCCCACTTAGGGAAGAAGCCCTTCCAATAGCCAAACTCTCTTAGCCTATTTCTGTGTTCCAGTCCATTTAAAAAATACTCAGCTCTATCTGGAGGAATTGCATCTCTGAGAGGATATCTGTTCTCTCTCTTCTTCATGGACTGGAGAGGAGAGAACACAGAAATGGTGTTGGACTTGGAGGATATATGTTGGCCTCTGGATTGAATTCGACAATGGCTTAATATCTTGGTTTTGCATCAGGAGAAAGAATGTTCTTCATGTTTCAGCTCATCTCCTTTTTTGGACCCCTTGAGAAAAAAATCTCAATTGGAGATCCTGTTTTAGAAGTGCTATCTGGGAAGAGTTGAACTCAGGTAGCTGCAGTCACTGCTGCTGGGAAGAAAATTGGTCAGCCCTTTAGAACTGGGGTGCTAGAGCAGCTCTTCTGTTACAGAAGGGGGAGCATAGGAGGCCAGTGTTCTTTGTCAGACAGGTGAAAAATTAACTTCAAGTGCCCCTTATTCAAAATAAACGTAGAGTTACTTCCTATTTTTATTTGTGTCTGAAGTGTTCACTGTGTGTTAACTATATAACTCAGCACATTTTTCATAGAAGGCCATAAGTAGTAGCTGAGCTCCAAGATCAGCCCAAATAAACCTATCAAATTTATAATGTAGCAGAACAGTAACAGGAAAGTGCTAACCTAATGCCCAGGTTGTGAGAGCTTGGCCAGTGCTGGGCACACCTTTATCTCAGGTAACTCTGTCTGGTGTACTCTTCTTCAGCCTACCTCTCACTTTATCTCATGCCTCAACCTGCTTCTCTTTCTCCTGGCATCCCACTTAGGCTGTCATTTTTGCTAAAGTGCTTGATTTTTAAAAATTATCTTTATTATCTCATTTTGTCTGTAGGTGTTAGGAAGAAATCAATAGTATTGATCTAATTTATAGTACTGTCTAGAAGTTTATGAACACATATATCTAGACTGTCCAATTGTCCTTGTCTTCAAAAGTTACATGCCGTAAAGTGTCCTGCTCTTGTATGGTGAGACTTCCACCTTCCACCATCTTGGTCTTCTTCTTGCCTGGTCTTATTGTACTATCCTGGGCGAGTGTCAGAAAGGATGATGTTAATGTGAAAGAACTATCGCCCTGAAAATAAATTAACCTGTAGGCAGGAAACTGCAAGAGATTGACAGACAATGGGCGGTACATTACTGGTTAATGGGAAAGGAGAGACAAATTCAAGTTGGAGTTTCTGGATTCCAGGAGGAATTTGTTAACTCCCTTATGGCACGAAGATGAGGAATAAGGCTCCACTTAAGGGGTGTAGGAACTGCAGTGAAGAAAGCAGGAAAATCATGGAGGAATTGGCATTAGATTCTGTATTGTGCATATAGCAGAGATTTGTAGGATGTTGGGATCTGATGTTTAAATTAGAGGTTCTCAAAGTGTAGCCTCCAGACCAGCAGCATCAGCAATTTGTTAAACTTATTGAATCAAAAATACTAAAGTGCGGGGCCCAGCAGTCTTTGTTTTTAATAAGCTCTCCAGGGGATTCTGATGCCTGCTCAAGTTTAAGAACCACTGTTCTGGATAGTAATTAATCTAAAAAAGTAAGTCTCTGTAAGGATATGAAGGAATAATGATTCCAGAAGGAACACTGTGCCCTCCCAGACTTTTCTTACCAAACAAGCTGCCTTATAGAGCTCCTTAAAACTCATCAAAACTGTGGAATCCTCTGGGCTTCCAGAGAAAATTTGTTCCACAGAGGAAAATCTAGGAAATTTTCAGATTAAAAACTTTAGGGAAAGTGTTTCTCCTTGGGTTCCTGTTAAATTATCTGAAGGATGATAGAGGTACAGGAAAACAACCTATTTGTTCACAGTTGTATCCTCAGCAAATATAGTAGGTGTTAGATGTATGAATTAATGAAGGATAAGTATTTTATATATACTTTCCTTATCCTCTACAGCAGGGATCAGCAAAATAGGGCACATTGCTTGTTTTTGTAAATAAAGTTTATTGAATTGCAGCCATACCCATTTGTTTCCATACTGTCTAAGGCTGCTTTTGTGCTGCAGTGGCAGAAGTTGAGTAGTTAAAACAAAGACAATATGGTCTGCAAAGCCTAAGATATTTACTGTCTGACTTTACAGAAAAATTCTGGTGACCCCTCACCTAAGGCAGTGTTCCTGAAACCAGAGTGTGTATACCATCACCTGAAGAGCTTGCTAAAATGGAAATTCTCATTTACGGATGATGCTGCCGTCACTGATCGAATGATGTTGTGGGGTCACCAGGAACTAGGGCACTGAGTATAGTGCAGTGTAACAAGGTCAGGGCTCAGTGTCTGTGGCTTGTTTTGCTTGGTCTCTTCCTGGTCATTTATGACTCAGCAATTCTCGAAGCCTGGACCAGACACAGTTGAGAAATAAATCATTTTATTGGAAACATTGTGTTACAAAATTCTCTCCTAGTTTGAGGCCCATACTCCTCCAGCTCAGCCTCACTATAGACACTGCTCTCCATCCGAGTCCCTAGGGGAATTCTACAGAATTGTGGGTGCTTGTGATGTCTTATCTTTCTAAGTGTCTGTGTTCGTCCTTCACCCACCTGTCCTTCTAGGCAGGCTCCAGCCTAGGCTCTTTTCTCATTTTCTCTGGCTCTGCAGGAAGCTAAACCTGGAGAAGCAAGGCTACTCCAGCTAGAACCCATTTGGATGGGTTCTCCTTAGTCTTCAGGTTGAAAGTCCACACATAGGTGGGTCCCCGCTGACAAGTCTTGTACATAGGACAGGAATAGACACTGCGGCAATCCTGCTTATCTGCAGGAATGGCCTTGATGAACATCACAGGCATGGGGGGTGTCAGATCCTTCAGCTTGGCCTCTGTAATGATCCCAGCCTGAGGACAAGAACATGAGAAGAGCTGTCTTAGACCCAGAGCCTTGCCAGCCAGCCTTACTCCTGTCAGAAGATCCAAGGGATGAGAGACTGCGATGGCCTGCTGCTTCTCTGTCTGTCCCCTTCCGGCTTCTCACAAAAACCCATGATGGAATGCATCTGATACTTGGAAAACACATTTTTACTTTTTTCTGCCTAAATCACTTGAGAGAGTTCCTAAAGCTATTATTTATCACATACAGATAAATCCCCTTGGAGCTTGACTGTTCCCTAGTTTTATTTTTTCATTCATTCATTTCATAAGCATGTTGAATGCAACTATTTGCCAGATGTCATGCTAAGTGCTGGGGACTTAAAAATTACTAAGACACAGTTCCTGCCAGTAAATGCTTTAGATTAAGGCTTTGGTTACGTCCTGTTTCTGCCCCTTTTCAGTTTCATATGCTAGCTCATCCATCCTCATAGAGCATTTGGACATTTCGAGCAAAGAGAACTACATTCTATCTTTACTCATGTGATAGGGTCCTGACTGTTCTGTAGCTTCTCAGGTGAGGCCTCCCTGTGGTTTCTTGAGATGTCTCAATAGAGCTGTCTCGGCAGTTTTTTCTACTAGTCCTGATAAAGGGTCTCTTGGTCAAATTAATTTGGGAAATGGTGCTTACCATGCTCTGGACTTGAATCTTTGCAATGTACACTAGCATATTGAAGACGAGAAGTCCTAATAGTAAAGAAAACAATTCAATTTTATTTAATCTGGTGTTTTCCAAACTTATTTGACCACAGGACCCTTTTCTTTGCAACGTATTCATTTCCCAATAGCACTAGTGTTTTATGGAACACACTTTGGAAAATGCTGATCCAGAGTGACTCACAGATTCTTTGTGTCCATGTCACTCTGAGCCCCTTATGCTATAGACAGAGTTTGGTTTATTTTCATGAAATTTATTTAAAGGGAAGAATGTGCCTTTTTGGTTCTTTTAGAGGCTGATACATTGCATGGTGAGTAACAGAATAAGGTAAACAGAGGGAAACTCCTAGCCTCTCAGAACTGAGTGTTTATGTCAAGGACTAGGAGTGGGGGTGGAACCTTTTTTTTTCACCTATTATAAACCAAACCTTTTAAAGTGTACAATTCAGTAGTTTTTAGTATATTCACAAGGTTGTGCAATCACCACCACTGTCTAATTGCAGAACATTTCCATTACCCCCCAAATAAATTCTGTAACCATTAGCAGTCACCATTAGCAGTGAAATATAATTGACAGCTCCAATTATTATGGTTAAATTGTATATTTTTTCCTTCAATTCTGTCAGTTTTGTTTCATATATTTTGGGGTTCTTTTGTTAGGTGCATATATGTTTATAATTGCTATATTTTCTTGATTGAGCATTTTATCATAAAATGTCCTTTGTCTCTATAATTTCTATTTCTTCTATCTTTTCTTCAGTATCAGTGTTTGTCTTATAAAATCTGTTATGTCTAATGTTAGTATAGCCCCTCATCTCTCTTTTGGTTACTATTTGCTGCATATCTATTTCCCATATATTTGCTTTCAACCTATCTGTGTCATGACTCTAAAGTATGTCTCTTGTAGACAGCATATACTTGGATCATGGTGGGGGGGTTTTGTTTGTTTTAAACCCATTCTGCTAATCTCTGCCTTTGAATTATAGTCTTTAATCAATTTACTTTTAATGTAATTGCTCATAAAGTAGGATTTATGTCTGCCACTTTGACATTTATTTTTCTGTATGTCTGTGTCTTTTTTTGTTCCTCTATTCCTCCATTATTGTATGCTTATGTGTTAATAGATATATTCTAGTGTACCATTTTAATTTCCTTTTTAACTATATTTTTTGAATTATTTTCTTAGTGGTCGCCTTGGGAATTACAATGAACATTAATGTTTAGTAATCTACTTCAGATTAATTGCAACTTAATTTTAATAGTATACAAAAACTTTTTTTCCTATATAGCTATATTGCCTTCTCCTCCTTTGTGCAGTTTTCATTATTTGAATTAGATCTTTATGCAATTTATGCTTATCTACATAGATTTATTTTTTTAATTTTTAAAATTTTTTGAATAGTAATCTTTATTTATTTATTCATTCATTTTTTTCTTCTAAAGATTTTCTTTTCTTTTTATTTTCTTTATTGTTTTATGTGGTTGATTATTGTGGCCAATTACCAAAACCTCCCTCCCTCCTCCCTCTCCCCCCTCCCTCCCAACAATGTCCTTTCTGTTTGCTTGTCATATCACCTTCAAGGAATTGTAATTGTTATGCCTTCTTCCCTCCCCCACCCCCCAGTTTTTTGTGTATTTATTTATTTTTAGCTCCCACAAATAAGTGAGAACATGTGATATGTCTCTTTCTGTGCCTGACTTGCTTCACCTAATATAATTCTGTCTAGGTCCATCCATGTCATTGCAAACGGCAGTATTTCATTGTTTTGTATAGCATAATAGTATTCCATTGTGTAGATATACCACATTTTCTGTATCTACTCATCTGATGATGAGCATCTGGTCTGGTTCCAACTCTTAGCTATTGTAAAGAGTGCTGCAATGAACATTGGGGAACACGTATACCTTTGACTTAATAATTTCCATTCCTCTGGATATATTCCCAGCAGTGGGATAGCTGGGTCATATGGTAGATCTATCTGCAATTGTTTGAGGAACCTCCATACCATTTTCCATAGAGGCTGCACCGTTTTGTAGTCCCACTAAGAATGTATGAGCGTTCTCCGCAACCTCGCCAGCATTTATCTTTCACAGTCTTTTGGATATTAGCCATCCTAACTGGGGTGAGATGGTATCTCAGTGTGGTTTTGATTTGCATTTCCTGGATGCTGAGTGATGTTGAGCATTTTTTCATATATCTTTTGGCCATTCGTAATCTTCCTTACAGAAATGCCTATTTAGCTCTTTTGACTATTTTTTAATTGGGTTACTTGTTCTTTGTTGTAAAGTTGTTTCAGTTCCTTGAACATTCTGGATATTAATCCTTTGTCCGATGTATATTTTGCAAATATTTTTTCCCACCCTGTTGGTGGTTTTT
>NW_007737150.1:35586-36473 GCF_000696425.1 Galeopterus variegatus
TCTTTAATCCATTTTGAGTTGATTTTAGTATATGGTGAGAGGTATGGGTCTAGTTTCATTCTCCTGCATATTGATATCCAGTTATCCCAGCACCGTTTGCTGAAGAGGCAGTCTCTTCCCCAGTGTATAGGCTTGGTGCCTTTGTCAAAGATCAGATGAACTTGTTGAGACTTGATTTGTGGCCTAACATGTGATCTATCCTGGAGAATGATCCATGTGCTGATGAGAAGAATGAATATTCTGAGGTCGTTGGATGGAACGTTCTGTAGATATCTGCCAAGTCCAATTGGTCTAGTATGTTGTTTAGATCTTGTGTTTCCCTGCTGATTATTTGCCTAGATGATCTGTCAAATATTGACAGTGGGGTGTTCAGGTCCCCTGCTATTATTGTATTAGTGTTTATTTCCTGCTTTAGGTCTAATAGAGTTTGTTTTATAAATCTGGCTGCTCCAACATTGGGAGCATACATATTTATGATTGTTATGTCTTCTTGATGCATCAGTCCTTTTATCATTATGTAGTAGCCCTCATTATTTCTTTTTATGGTTTTTAGTTTAAAGTCTATTTTATCAGATATAAGAATAGCTACTCCAGCTCATGTTTCATTTCTGTTTGCATGGTAATTCTTTTTCCATCCTTTCACCCTTAGTCTATGTGAGTCTTTATGGGTGAGGTGGGTCTCTTGGAGGTAGCATATAGTTGGGTCCATCTTTCTTATCCAGTCAGCCAATCTGTGTCTTTTGATTGGGGAATTTAAACCCTTAACATTAAGAGTTGTTATTGAGAGGTGTTGATTTATTCCTAGCATTTTATTATTTTACCACGACCGGCAACAGGATTGCAACCCTCGGTGTCGCGCCCGCACTGCGCTCAACCAGTGAGCAGAC
>NW_007737150.1:37135-40716 GCF_000696425.1 Galeopterus variegatus
TCTGTTTTGCTGTTTGTTTTCTGTGTTTGTTGGTTCCTGAGGTTGCCGCTAATGATTTTGTTTGTTTGTTTTCTCTTCATGGATGCCATTTTTATTATACTAGTGGGTTTAGATTTTTCTTGGGTTTTTATGGCAGTGGTAGTTGTTTTTCATGTACCAAACCCAGTACTCCCTTGAGAATTTCTTGTAAGGGTGGTCGTGTGGTAGTGAACTTCTGCAGTTTTTGTTTGTCTGAGAAATATACTATTTGCCCTTCATTTCGGAAGGATAGCCTTGTGGGGTATAGTATTCTTGGCTGGCAATCTTTGTCTTTTAGTATTTTGAATATATCATCCCATTCCTTTCTGGCTTTTAGGGTTTGTGATGAAATGTCTGATGTTAGTCTGATTGGGGCTCCCTTATAGGTGATTTGATGCTTCTCCCTTGCAGCTTTTAAGATTCTCTCTTTGTCTTTGAGTTTTGCCAGTTCGACTATAACATGTCTTGGAGAAGACCTTTTGGGTTGGATACGTTTGGGGATCTTTGAGCTTCCTGAATCTGAAGATCTGTGTCTTTTTCAATAACTGGGAAGTTTTCTGCCACTATGTTGTTGAATATGTTTTCAATGCAATCTCCTTTTTCCTCCCCTTCTGGAATACCCATGACTCAGATATTTGAGCTCTTCAGGTTGTCTGATATCTCTCTTAGATTTTCTTCAATGCTTTTAATTCTTTTTTTTTTTTGTCTGCCTGTGTTATTTCAAACAGCCCATCTTCAAGGTCAGAAGTTCTCTCTTCTACTTTTTCAAGCCTGCTGGGTAAACTCTTTTGTGTTTTTTATTTCATTGAATGAATTCTTCAGTTAGGCAAGTTCTGCTACAGTGTTTTTCAGGGCATTGATTTCCTTGTACATTTCTTCTTTCAGGTCCTGTATACTTTTCCTCATTTCATCATGTTGTCTAGCTGAGTTTTCTTGTATCTCATTCAGTTTCCTTAGAATTATCTCTCAAAATTCCTTGTCAGATATTTCAAAGGCTTCTTATTCTATAGGATCTAGAGCTTGAGAGTTATCACCCTTTGGTGGTGTACTTTCTTGATTTTTCATATTTCTGGTATCTGTCCTTTGATGTTTAGTCATTGTGACAGGGGGTTTCACAGTCCACTGGTTTGACACTATTGTTTGGCTAGGATGTTGCTGGGGTTGCCAATTTGGTATGGCTACCTCAGTGTCTACTCAGTTGGCCACTAGTGCCTTGTGTGTGTGGTTGCCTTGGGTCTTGGGCCTCTCTGGGGAGCCGCCTCTCTGATCAGCATGCACTCCACTGGGCTGCTGGGTCACACGCTGGCACTGCAGGGCGTGTGGTCTCTGTGGAGCTTCCACCTCCCCTGCTCGATGTCTCCCTGCTCCATGCATACTCAGCCAGGCCGGGGATGGAGTCCGTTGGTGGCAGTGAGGCCTACGTGCTGGGTTGTGCACCAGCACCACAGGGTGTGTGGTCTCTGCAGAGCTTAGGCAGCAGTGAGGCCTACCTGCTGGGTCGTGCACTGGCACTGCAGGGCGTGTGGTCTCTGTGGAGCTTCCGCCTCCCCTGCTGGACGTCTCCCTGCTCTGCACACACTGGGCCGGGCCGGGGATGGAGCTTGGTGCTGGTGGTGAGGCCTACCTGCTGGGTTGTGCACCGGCACCGCAGGGCGTGTGGTCTCTGTGGAGCTTCCGCCTCCCCTGCTGGACGTCTCCCTGCTCTGCACACACTGGGCCGGGCCGGGGATGGAGCTTGGTGCTGGTGGTGAGGCCTACCTGCTGGGTTGTGCACCGGCACCACAGGGCGTGTGGTCTCTGTGGAGCTTCTGCTTCCCCTGCTCGAATGGTAATTTTTGAAAAGAGTTTTCCCAGGAGGGAGGTGGTCTTCTCATCAAATAACCAGAGTTACTCCAAGAAAAGATGGTACTTCGTACAGACATGATTGCACATATGCAAAATGATACATGCACAAGGCTATTCATTGCAGCATTGTTTGAAGTAGTGAAGAGTTGGAACAACCTTCAAAGTCACAACAATAATACCGGCAGTTGACTTCTTAAAAGAAACAATGAAAGCCAGATGACAATGGAAAGATATATTTATAAGTGCATATTGTAAACTGGTTCAGGAATCTCTAGCTTGGATGTTGCTGAATGACTTCCTTAATGACCAGTAGTGACCCAGAAGCCTTTGGAGATGTTAAATTAGAAGATACCTCAGCAATTGGTAGGGAAGAGGATTGGAGTGTTCTCTTATGATTCTGCTTTGGCTGCCACCCTGTATTCTCTTAAAGTTACACAAGATGCTACAGCAGGACCTGCTGATTCTGGGTCAGCTGCATCTGGCATGGGCCTCAGACTTCTACTCATGGTGGAAAGTCTACGTAGATTTATAATTATTGCTTTATGCAGCTGTCCTTTCAATCAGATAGGGGAATAATAAAAGTTACAATAAAAAATGCATTTATACTGTCTTTTACATTTATATACGTAATTACCTTTACTGATAGTCTATTTCTTTGTGTGGGCTTGAGTTACTGTCTAGTGTCCTTGTATTTCAGCCTGAAGGACTCCCTTTAGTATTTCTTATAAGGCTGGTCTGCTGGTGATGAACTGTATTTCTCTTTTAAATCTGGGAATGTCTTAATTTCCTCATTTTTGAAAGATAGTTTGCTGGATATAGAGTTATCAGCTTACAGTTCTTTGAGCACTTTGACTGTGTCATCCCACTGCCTTCTGGCCCTCATGGTTTCTGATGAGAAATCAGCTATTACTTTCATTGAGAACCACTTGTAACTGATGAGTCATTTTTCTCTTGATGCTTTCAAGATTTTCTCTTTATCTTTCAACAGTTTGATTATAATATGCTTGGTTATGGCTCTCTGAGTTTATTCTACTTGGATTTTGTTGAGCTTCTTGGATATATAGATTAATGTTTTTCTTCAAATTTGGAATGTTTTGGGCCAATATTTTTTCAAATACTCTTTCTGGCTATCTCACCTTTCCTTATAAAACTTCCACTATGCATATATTGGTAAATTTGATGGTGTCCCATAGGTCACTGGAACATTTAATTTTTGTTCATTCTTTTTTTCTGTTTCTTAGACTGGATAATCTCAGTTGACCTATTTCTAAGTCTAACTGATATTTCTGCCTACTCAAATCTGCTGTTGAATACCTCTATTGAATTTTCATTTCAGTTATACTTTTGAACTCCAGAGTTTCTACTTGGTGCGTGTATGTGTGTGTGTGTATACATATATTTATATAATTTTTATATTTATATAATTTATATCTCTGTACTAATTATATGTATATAAACTCTATCTCTGTTTTAATATTCTCTATTTGGTGAGACATTGTTCACATCCTGTAGTTATTTAGACATGGTTTCCTTTTTTTTTTTTTTAAACATATTTAAAATGGCTGATTTAAAGTCTTTGTCCAGCAAGTTCAGCATTTGGACTTTCTCAGGGACAGTTTCTGTTGATTGTTTTTTCCCTTGTGTATGGGCCATTCCATTGTGTTTCTTTGCATGTCTCATTTTTTTTTTTTTTTTTTTTTTTTTTTTTTTAAAAATGG
>NW_007737150.1:41716-56193 GCF_000696425.1 Galeopterus variegatus
TTTTTTTAAAATTTTTTTTTTTCTTTTTTTTTTTTTTTTTTTTTTTTTTTTGCTGTTGTTCAAAACTGGACATTTAACATAATTTGGCCACTCTAGAAATAAGATTCTCCATAGAGTTTATTGTTTGCTTAGTGACTTTTCTGAACTGATTTTGCAAAGTCTGTGTTCTTTGGCATATATGGCCACTGAAGTGGCCTGCTCAATTAGCTTGTGTTCAGCAAATAATTGGACAGAGATTTTCATAAGTACCTGGAACCAGTAAGCATCACAGTCTTTACTGAGGGGCTCTGTGTGTGTGGGGGGGGGTGTGGCTTCAGTGCTCAGCTAGTCAGTTAACTACTCTGCCTTAGCCTTCATTTCCCTGATAGCAGAGAACCTCAAGGTTAGGTAAAAGTGAGAGTGTAGTGCATTCTCAAGTCTTTTGTAAGCATGCACACAGCCCTGGCCATGTGCACAGCTCCATATATAGTCATGGAGTCTAGATTTATGGGAATAAGTTGGCGGTTTTCAAAGCCACCTATGGACAGCTCATTCTCCAGCTTGTCCTTTTAAACTTTTTTTGGTTAGCTTATTGTTTACTCCATTGTTATCAACTGCCTCAGGCAAGCTACAGTGCCTGCTGATTATTTTCAACAGATACCGCTGGGTACCAGGGTCAAGAATTCAGATCCCCATATAGGCCAGCCATCACAAAAAAAAACAAAAACAAAAAACCCCAAAAAACCCCCAAAACCAGGGGAAACGGCTGTTGCCCTGGATGAGTTCCAACTTAGGTCAAATAAGACAGACTTGAAAGGGGGGTCTTACAGGGAATCACTAGACAGAGAAAATAATGATAGTTTTCTTGGAATGGGGCTTTGAAGGTACTCCAGCTTCATTTTTCCCCATCCAGTGGCTGCCAGGATGCTGGTTTTGGCTGTGATTGTGGCCTGTTGGTGTTCAAGGCTACCACAGTCCTGGGATAGGGAGGATATGGGAATAGGGCAAGTTAAATGGCCACAGAATTTGCAGTTCTTACTGAGATTTAGCCATTTTTTTCAAATAAACACTCTGGATTTGTCAAAGCCTTTAGTAAATTTCCAGAGTTCTGAAAATGTTGATTCAGCCTTTTTTAAAAAAATTATTTTTTTTAACCAGCGTTTTTATTGTTTTATGGAGAGGATTTTTGAAGGTCCTGACTCTCACGTTTTGCTTACTTCTTTCTGGGATAGAACCTTTGAGAACAAGAGCTCATGGTGGACAGGTATTGATTTTTGAAAAGTTGCTATTATTTGCAACGAGGTATAATAATGGGAGGTTGATGATTGGGACTGATATCCTTCATTTTCCTCAAGTGCCACTGTCCTGCCTTCTGAGTTTCCTCCCTACTTTCCTTTTTGTATTTCTCTCATTTTGGTGTTTTTTGCGATCCTGGCTGTGGCTTGCCCTAGGCCACTCTCCACCTAATACAATCTATATTTTATCTCCACCGACAGAATCTTGTGCAGATGTTCAGGTGGAGAGAGGGACAGTAACTACCGTCTCAAGGTTTGGGCTGTTTGAACACTCCCACTTTACTGTCCTCTTTGTTGGCTCTTATGTTGGTTTCCTAGGGCTGGTGCAACAAACTGCCACAAACTTGGTGGCTTAAAACAACAGAAATTTATTCTCTCACAGTTCTGGAGGCCAGAAGTCCTCAATCAGTAGGCAGAGTTAATCCATCTGGAGGTTGTGAGGCAGAAGCCGTCTCATGCCTCTCTCCTGGCTTCTGGTGGTTGCTGCAAATCCTTGGCATTCCTTGGCTTGTAGCTGCATCACTCCAGTCTCTGCCTCCATCGTCACTGGGAACATCTCTTCTGTGTCTCCACATGGCTTTCTTATATGGGCATGAGTCACTGGATTTATGGTACCTGCTAATCCAGTATGACCTCATCTTAACTGATTACATCTGCAAAGACCCTGTTTCTAAATAAGGCCTCATTCAGAGGTTCTGGGTGGACAGAATTTTGGTGGGATACTAGTGAACTCAGTACATCTCTATGTGCAGATTCACATGGCCTCCTGGGATCTTCTAGATCTTCTAACAGTTTTGTCCCATTGGCTTAGTTAGCATTGACTGCTAGGAAGAGTTTAGTGTCACCTGCCAAGTGGGATATTTGACTAGGCACTCTTTTCAGATCATATGTATGACAATCTTAAACTTGTTCTAGAGTTATTCATCCTTGTACATTTAATTTATCCCAGCCATCTGCTTGTTTGCATTTCCTATCCATGACAAAACATCTTCCCCAATTTTATGGTGACTCAAATTTTTATTAGCCTTCAGTGAGGAATCCCTTCAAAATGTTACTTTAAATTACATCTACTGGCTCCCCTTTGCTGACACAGAACAACATAACAGGAAGAAGGGATTTCTGCCCTCCTAGAGCTCATGAATGTGGAAAGTAGACTAGGGAGGTGAAATGATATCTTCAGGTCACACAGCAGCAGCGATAGCTGACTCAAACACTTCTTGAGCACTGCCTATGTGCCAGGCACTGTTCAAGTGTCTTACATATTAACTCATTTAATTTTCACAGTGACTCTATTCTCCCATTTAACAGTTGAGTAAACTGAGATCCAGAGAGGTAAAACTATATCCAAGATCACAGAGTTAATAAATGGTGGTGCTGAGATTCAGATCCAGCCAGTCTGGTCCCAGAGCCCTCACTTTTAACTACTCCACTCGATTCTTTCTCCAAAGTCTATGCTCTTTGCACCACCCCTGGCTGGATAAAAATGACTTGCCAGCCTCAAGGAAAGCAAGATTGTCTAGGTAAAAAGATTCAGGGCATCCCTCTTGGTAATTACACTTTATGGGAGACAATGTGTATTTAATCAGCTCACAAGAGGATGCACTTTGGCTCATCTGGGGCTTTACCTGTGTGTCCCAGCGGGCACCTTCCATGAAGAGGCCATGGATGTAGGCCCCCTCCCGAGGAGGGCATCTGAACTCTTCTCTGTTCTTCTTTGTTACATCACATTGCAGCACCATCTGGTCCAGGGGCCACTCGTTCTTGCGGGCCATGGACTGCATGATGGCTGTCAGGAAGGACTGGGGGTTGAAGAAACCTGTCAGCCACACGGTGCAGGGCATTGCAAAGTCACCTGTCCAAGCCTCCAGCTCCTTGATTCGGTTGAGGAGGTCCAGAAACCAGGCTGCCAAGCCTGCTGTGGAAGGGTAGGCTCGCCTGGCCCAGGGCTCTGGCACCATATCTAGGTACAGGGCGTTCTGTAAGTTCTCCATGTTGCTTGTCATAGTCAGTTCCCCCTGAAGATAAAGAGTGAGAGGGGAAAGAGTGAGGGGGTGAAAACCCCGGGAAACAACTGGCCTCAGACCTCTGGCTCATGGTACCCAGGCAGATAGGAGATGACCATCTCTGTCCAGAACTTCCTTTGCAAGGTTTGTCTCACAGAGGCTGGTCCTCTAATGCCCTCCCTGGTCTGGTGATATGAGAGTCTCACCTGTCTACTGACATGTTCCAGAAAACATAATTGCTTCCCACTATGACCTTAAACCACCTGTGGGTTCCTTGCTGCTCCAACCCTACACTAAAGCTTGAGTTCATGATTCTCCTGCAGCCTTTGCAGCAGACCTGCAGGCTTCTGCATGCAGCTTAGAAAGCCAAGAAGCCAAAACCTGCAGAGATTTGTATTCCCCCAAATCAAGGACTTCCTTCAGAAATCGAGCTATTAGATCCATAGACAACTTTAAGGGACCCTCTTTCAGATGGAATTTCTAAAGAAAGGTTTACATTCTGTGCCAGCGCCTTGGGGACCACCCAGCGACTTGAGTCATGGAGAAGGGGACTGGACCCCCCTCCCACAACCAGGCACACCATGCCAGCACCTCGGGGCCCACCTGCTGACCCGAGTCATGGAGCCAGGGAGCAGACCCTCCCCACAACCAGGCATACCACGTCAGCGCCAAGGAGCATGCCAAAAACATCGCCTCCATGTGGGTGGCCCACCACAGACACAACAATAACCATGGCTGCTGCAAAAGTGGTTAGATGCCACAACCACCACACAGATGGTCCGCCAACCACTGGAGTACATTGACACAAGGAGAGTCACCAGCAGAGATAAGAAAAGAAGAGGATGTCTCTCTCCACAAAGCCCATTTCAGAGTGACAGAAGAACCATCTGCTCTATGATAATACTGGGGGACCTGATCACACCTCTAAGCATTGGACAGATCATCTAGGCAACAAATCAGCAGAATCACCATTATTCTTTCAGAAGGAGAGTAGAAATCCAGGGTAATTAGAGGGGCGGGGGAAGGGAGAAGGGGATGGGGAGAGATTGGACAAGGGGCATAAAGAATAATTACAATTTGTAACAATGTATATGCTAGTAATATTGGTTTGGTCAACATGTCTCAATGTTGAGTCCCCAAAATATGTATAATAAATCTTGATTCAATAAATAAAATAAATTAAAATAAAAAATTTTAAAAAAGGTTTACATTGAAAAACGTCTTTAAATTAAACTTTGTAACTTTGACTCTGCCAAAGATCTATATCCAATTCTTAAAGATCCCATTTCTATTGCATTGGTTTCCACAACAGGTGTTAGGGTACCTGACAGGGTCTGACTCACTTATTAAGCGCAGACTGCTAAAATGTGAGCGAAGCACCCCTGCCTACCCCTGCTGGGTCCTGGAATCACCTTGCCCTGGAATCACCTTGAATTGGACTATGGAATTCTAGGTCCAACTCTTCCTTTTGGAACTGTTAAAAAGAATTAAGTGTACCTGCCTTAAGATTTATGTTGAGTGGCATTCAAGATTTATAGGAATAAACTAATAAATTCTTTATGAACTTCTTTATGAACTTCTTATATAGAGTGTAGTTATTACACATGCACATTCTACACTGTAGTGCCTCATGGTCAGACTAAATACCTTAATAATTCAAAGAAAAGACAAACATTCCTAATCAGATCAATACCAGATAGGTCAGCCTGCATGAATACAGCCTGAATTATAGATTTTTTTTCTCTCCAAGTAAAAGGACCTTATTCAAAGTATAGAAAATAGCTTTCATCCTGTGTGTCTACTGAGGTGTATTGAGGTGGCTGACCAGAGCCCTGTGTTGTGAAGGAGGCTGAGGCCACATCAAGGCTCAGTGGGAGGTACAAGTGTCCTTGAATCTGCCACCAAAGTCGATCACTTTCAACCACACCCAAGTTAGATGAACAAGATTCTACTGGTAGGTTTCCTTAAAGGTCTGCTGAAATGAATACTATCATTAGGTTGAGAATACAAAAAATTGTTTTCTTTGGGGAGGAGGGGGAAGAGGAATAAGGGAGGGGGAGAGGGAAGGGGAGAGATTCGATAAGGGACATAAAGAATAAGTATGATGTGTAACGAATATGCTAATAAAAATATTTTTAAAAATTTGTTCTTGTTTTTTGGAATTTCTGCTTTAGCACACACAGGCTTTTGAAAAGATGATGCAGATATTTGTATATCTGAGCCCAAATCAAGCTTCTGAGACAATATGGTCTTCCTCATGTCTGCATTATTGTATGCAATTTATAACTTATGTAGTAATTGTTTCCCTTAAAATAGCAAATTATTTAATAAAATAGCATTAAGTATAAAGATTAAATTTAGTGAAAAGAAACAACAAATGATCAAAGATGATCAAACGCTTTGTTTCATGAGACCCCATCTGTGTAACTTTCTTGCCAACTGCACTATCTAGGACCTTCTTTATAATGATGGATAAAAGTGATGGGGGTGGACATCTCTGCCTTGTCCTCAGACTTCAAAGGAAGGCACTCAGTCTTTTACTATTAAATATGAAGTTTTTCTCAGAGGTCCTTTAACTTGAGGAAATTTCCTTTTGTTTTTGTTTTTCTGATATTTTAAGATCAAGACTTGGCATTAAATTTTGTCAAATGTCTTTTCTGCATTTTTGAAGATGATCATATGGTTTTCTTATTTAATACATTAATATGATGAACTTCACTGATTGATTCTTGAATGTTAAAACCAACCTTGCATTCCTGAGAAAATCCTGCTGGGCCAAGATATATCATCCTTTTCTTATAATGTGTGATTTGCTTTGTTAACATTTTGCCAAGGATTTTTGCATTTGTGTTCATGAGGAATTCTGGCGTGGGTTTGGGCAGGACCACAGTTTTTTCTGTGGTATTTAGCTAAAGTAGCATGGTTATTGTCTAAAAGTTTTCTGAATTGCTAGGCTGTCTCTTTCCTGGTTCTTTATCTCTCTCTGCTGGAGAAAGCATGCTTTAGTTTGTTTTTTGTCTGGATCTATTGGCATTTCCAATTTGCTGACTTTTTAAGCTTCAGTTCTGGGATGTATTAAGTATGAAAACAACTCAGGGAACTCATCACCATGTCCTTCCCTGGGTCCTGAGGTTCCTAGACAGTCTATTCTTCTTTACACGTTTCAGAGCCTTCTTGTCTTTGTTTTATATATAATGGCCAGGGTATTTATTTGACCTAGCAGGAGGAATAGAGAAATGTATGTCTACTCCATCTTCCCAGAAGTAGAAGAGTTTAAGTAGAATTGGTATTATTTCATTCTTAAGCGTTTTGTAGAATTCACCAGTGACAACTTGGGGTCTGGGGTTCTCTTTGTGGAATGTTTTAAATATTGAATTCAATCTTTAAAATAGATATAGGGGCTGTTCATCTTATATATTTCTTCTTGGGTGGACTTTGATGGAGTCTTTCAAGGAATTTATCCACTTTATCTCAGTAGTTGAATTTAATTGCAGAAAATTATTCTTATTATTCTCATAATGATTTTAATGTCTATAGAACTTGAAGTGATGTCTCTGATTATTGATTGAGAACTTTTTTCTTTGCTAGTATTTGCATTTCATGCTATAAATTTTTCTCTAAGTATGGCTTTAGCTACATATCACCAATTTTTATATATTATATTTTTCATTTTAATTTCATTCAAAATATTTAGAATTGTTTAGAAATATGTTAAATTTTCTAATATTTGAGGATTTTCTACATGTCTTTCTGTTATTGATTTCTAGTTTAATTCTTTTATGGCCAGTGAACATACTATATATCATTTTAATACTCTTACATTGTTTTATGACCCATAATATAGTTGATTTTGGTGTCGTACTCTTGAAAAGTATGAGTATTCTGCTATTGTTGGAGTGTCTGTAAATGTTGGTTAAGTTGGTTGATAATTTTGTTAAGTCTTTTTTGTTCTTACTAGTTTTCTGTCTACTTATTCTATCAGTTATTGAGAGAGGAGTTTTGAAATTTCCAACTATTACTGTGAACTTATCTATTTTTTTTTTTCTTGCAGTTCTATCATTTTTACTTCTTGTATTTTGAACCTCTGTTATGAGGTACCTACAAATTTAAGATTGTTACATCCTCTTCATGAATCAACTCCTTTGTTATTATGAAATATTGCTCTTTATCTCTGGTAATATTGCTTGTTTTAAAATATATTTAGTGTGGGGCCGGCCCGTGGCTCACTCGGGAGAGTGCGGTGCTGATAACACCAAGGCCCCGGGTTCGGGTCCCATATAGGGATGGCCGGTTCGCTCACTGGGTGAGCGTGGTGCTGACAACACCAAGTCAAGGGTTAAGATCCCCTTACCGGTCATCTTTAAAAAAATATATATATATATATATATATTTAGTGTGACATTGATACAGACTCTACAGCTTTCTTTTGATTAGTGTTTTAATTATTATATCTTTTTCTTTCAACCTATCTACAGCTTTATATGTAAAGATTTTTTTTCTTTTTTTTGTCTTTTTCCATGTCCGGCAATGGATCGCAACCCTCAGTGTCGCCCCCGTACCGGACCGGGACCGGCAACGGGATCGCAGCCCTCGGTGTTGCTCCCGCACCTCGCTCAGCCAGTGAGCGGGAACCAGTCTGTATGTGGGATCCGAACCCTTGGCGGGAGCGCCACCGCGCTTCCCAAGCGGCGCACTATAGCAGTGCGCCACCGGGCCGGCCCCTAAAGATTTTTTTTTTTGGTAGTCAGTTGTGCAAAGAATTAAAAGGTAGGTCTGAAACTGCTATCCTTAGAAATGCCTGCTTGCAAGTTTGGCCAATGGCTGGTATCTGGGAACTTAGCTTCTTGTTAACAGTTAACTGATAATGGTGGTTAACTATATCCAGACTGTTTGTACAAACAATTTGATTTATGCTGAATACCTACTCTCCTTTTTGGAGCCTGAAATTTTGGAATGTGCTAGGCAGAGGGTGCCTATATGACTAGCCCCTAATAAAATCCCTGGGTGCTGGAATCTCTAATGGGATTCCCTGGGCAGAAACATTGTACAAATGTTGCTGCATTTTTATTGCTGGGGAAAGGATGTACTCTATGTGATCCCTCATGAGAGGCAGATAGCACGTGGAAGCCTGTAAATGGATTTCTCCTGACTTCACCTGTGTCTTTTTCTTTTTTTTTTTTTTATGGATAACATATTTTAAGTATGAAATATCTCTATATCTCTATGAACAACATTGTGGTATACCACTATATTACAATATATTGAGTGATTTTTTTTTCTGTCTTAACTTTTGTATCTCTATATTTCACAAGTGGTCAATGTGAGTGTGTATGATAATAAGAAAAAAATTTTCAGTATCTTCAGAATGTACAGTTAAGCAACTCCCACTGGGAAGAATGATTGGGAATGAAATCCAGCCATTACTGCCACTCAAGTAGAATCAAAAGAGCATACACAAGTAATATACATTGAGGTAGTAGCAAAAAATCACTCTAGAATAACATCTACCAAGCTAAGAGAGTAGCAGGAAAAGAATTAATCATAGCAAAATTACTAAAACAAAGTATATCGACTAGCACACTGTCCTCTGACAGTGATACTATAACCCCTCATATAGATCGTTCATTCATTTGTAATAAAGTAGGTTAATTTCTCATTTATAAACATAATGCTTTCCTTCATACCCCATTACTTTTGTTATTGTTGTTGCTCTATCTCAGTATCCCCTAAATTCAAGGAAGAAAACACACAAACATGCACCACTGCTATCTCACTATCATCTATTATTCAAGAAAGGTTTTATTGAATAAATTTCTGCTCAGAGGCTCCAAGCAAATTTCATTTATGAACAGTACTGTCTGCGGCCCAGCAGGCTATTTCACCAAGATAAGATCAAACATTTAATCAAATGCTCACCTGTGTCTTTTTCACTTATGATCTGACTGTGTGCGTATTATGACCATAACACCATAACAAATCTCAGCTGTATGTACAACTATATGCTGAGACTCATGGATGCTCCCAGCCAATCTCCAAATGTGAGTGTGGTCTGGGGACAGAATCCCTGACATAACAGCATATAGCTAGGTTTTGCTTTTCTCAAAAATTCTATTTGACAATTCTAATCAGTACTCTGGGTACTTAGACCATTCATTTTTAATGTAATTACCCATATCCATTAATTATTTATTTTAGTGGTTGCTCTAGGGCAGGGGTTAGCAAGCTTTTTCTGTAAAGTGTCAAATAGTAAACATTTTGGGCCTTGTGAGTCACATGGTCTCTGTCACAGGTACTCAACTCTGGTATTGTAGTACAAAAGCAGCTATAGACAATGTATAAATGAATGGTTGTGGCTGTGTTCCAATGTTTACTTCTAATAACAGGTTGTGGGCTAGATTTGGCTTGTTGGCCAATAGTTTGCTATACTCTACTCTGGGATTTACAATTTACATTTTTAACTTATCACAGTCTACCTTCAAAATAATATTATACCATTTCATATATGGTGTAAGAATTGTTTGCAATGTGCTTCAGTTTCTCCCCTCTCATTTTTCATGCTGTTGTTGGCATATGTTTTGCTTCTGCATATGCTGTAAAGCCCACAGTGAGTCTTCATTATTTTTGTTTTAAACAGTCAATTATTTTAAAGATGATTTTGGATGAGTAAAAATGTTTTTTAATTACTCATATCTATCATCTGTGGAAACCATCATCCCTTTATGTAGATCCAAATATCCACATAATATTTTCCTACTTTCTAAGAAATTCCTTTAACATTTCTTGTACTGTGGGCTTGCTGACTATGAATTATTTCAGTTGTCTGAAAACATCTTTACTTAGTTTTCTTTTTAGAAAGACACTTTTTCAGATGAAGAATTCTAGGTTTCCAGTTTTTTTCTTTTAGTCATTTTCTTTTAGTACTTTAATGGTACCTCTCCACTGCTGTCTGGCTTGCATAGCTTCTGACAGGAAGTCTACTGTTATTCTTTTCTCTGAAAATTTTTATTTTTTCCTCTGGCTGTTTTAAAATTTTTTTTCTTTATCCCTGGGTTTCATCAGTTTTATTATGAGGTATCTTTACAGTGTTTTCATTAGGCTTACTTTGCATGAGGCTTGTTGAACCTCTTGTGACTATGGGTTTATGGTTTTCATCAAATTTGCAAAATTTGATGTGCCCTTATTTCTTCAAATATTTTTTTCTATTCTCCCCCCTAACTGCCTTGTCCCCTCACCTCATCCTCTTGGGACTGCAGTTGCCCATATATTGGATCTCTTGATATTATTCCACAGGTCACTGATGCTTTGTTCACCTTTTTTCAGTGTTTTTCCCTTTTTCCTATATTTTTGATAGTTTCTATAGCTATATTTCCATGGTTACTGATCTTTTCTTCTGCAGTGCCTAATCAGCTATTAATCCTCCTTCGAAGTTCATCTTTCATATCCAGCAATTAGAAGAGTGAGTCCTTGCTTGAGAAGTTTACAGTTTCACTGGGGAAGCAGGGTTTGTATTGCAGTAAAGGTGTGAGTGATGACTTAAGAGCAGTTACAAAGAAATGCAGATGTTAAGTGCATATTAGTCCAGGGACAATGCTGGATCTATGTATTGCAGAGATGTAGAAGAGTGAAGTGATGACAGACAAGTGGGATTCGTCATGGGAAGGCTTATGTATAAGATACCTTGACAGGTGTGGCTTCAAGAAGGAAGGAGCCATGGACGGGTGAAGAGGTTATATGCTCAGACGGCTGAACCTGCACGGCGGCAGGGACAGTGGTGGCCAAGCTCCGTGTCTTCCAGGGAGGCAGGAGGAGCTCCAGATCTGTGGTTCTCAGCACATCTTTTCTCACAGACATGATGGATTATGCCCATATACAGGATATAATCCCAATGCCCAGTAGCTGTAATGCCACTTGGTTCCTTCCATCCATGAAAGAGCATCTGAGCCAGGTGAATGAGAATGATAAAGAAGGGCAGAAACAAGGCAAAGCACTGACAGAATGCAGCGGTGCCCCTGGGGCCTGTGCAGCACAGAAGAGCTGTGAGGTGGTGGCTGGTTGAGCCACTGGGCCTGGGTACAGGAGGCTTCAACAGTGACTCAGGCTAATGCAGCAACTTCTCAATGGGAGGCAGCTGCAGCCTCCAGGGCTGAAAGGTGAGAAAGAGCCCTGCTAAGGACTGAATTGTGTCCCCACAAAGTTCATATGTCGAAGCCCTGACCCCCCCCATGTGATCATATTGAAGACAGGGCCTTTAAGAAGGTAATTAAGGTTAAATAAGGTCGTAGGGTACAGCCCTACTCTGACAGGACTGTGGCCTTATAAGAAGAGGAAAAGCATCTCAGTCTCTATCCTTCCCCCCCCCCCCCCCCTCTCAATGGGAGGCAGCTGCAGCCTCCAGGGCTGAAAGGTGAGAAAGAGCCCTGCTAAGGACTGAATTGTGTCCCCACAAAGTTCATATGTCGAAGCCCTGACCCCCCCCATGTGATCATATTGAAGACAGGGCCTTTAAGAAGGTAATTAAGGTTAAATAAGGTCGTAGGGTACAGCCCTACTCTGACAGGACTGTGGCCTTATAAGAAGAGGAAAAGCATCTCAGTCTCTATCCTTCCCCCCCCCCCGCCTTACTCCCTCTCTCCTTTTCTGCCATTCGTAAGTCCAGAAGAGTGCCGCCATCAGAAACCAAATCTGCCAGCATTTGATCTTGGACTTCCAGCCTCCAAAAATGTGAGAAATAAATGTCTGTTGTTTAAGCCACTCAGTCTGAGGCATTTTGTTGTAGCAGCCCAGCTGACTAAGATAGCCCTGGAGAAGGGAACAAGGAGAGAGGTTGGTGAAAGAAGTAATTGTAGTGGACTGAAAACAATGGTCTTTAAGAGTTACACACCATTTTAGGGGGGAAGGGCCACAGTTCACCTTTGGGGGCAGGTTGTGGTACTATTTTTTATAGGAAAACTATCTGGTATTCCCTTTAGCTAACACAGCTACAAAGCAAGTCCTTATGCATTGTTCTTGGTCTTATATTACAGTACCCAAATACAGATGCTTTAGGCCTATGGTGTCTAATATGACAGCCACTAGCCACATGTGGTTATTTAAATTTGAGTGAATTAAAATCATAAAATTAAATTCAGTTCCTTAGTCACATTAGCTACATTTCATTGTACTCAATAGCCACATGTGACCATAGTAGCACAGATATGGAATATCTCCATCATCACAGAAAGTTCCATTGGACAACACTACTTTAGGCAAAAAGGCTAAGTTTTCTGTTTGTTAATATAAATTGCAGTATGTATGTTTTTGCCAGGGCTATGTTAAACATCCTATATATTACAGTATTAATAAAAAATGGTTATGTGCATATAATAGCACTACTTGCTTGCCGATATGTGGTTAAGAAGGTATGTACAAAAATCAAAGTCCAATAGACTTAAAAAAAGATATAGGCCATATTTGTTTTTCCTTTTAAAATAAAAATTTTAAGAAGTTTTCAATGGCCAATTTACTTCCATGGTTATTAAATGCTTTTACAAACAGCACAGCAAAATAAGTAGTGCTATTAAATTTGCTTCTCCAAAAAATTGTTTTGGGTTTTGTTAAATTTGGGTGTGTCTTCGGAAGTATATTATACATGTAAATGTCATTTATCACATGAGTTGATAGGGAAAAAAGGACCCCACCCTGGAGTCACATGACCCAACACAACTCATAATGCATCAGGTCGCAGACTACTGGCAGCACTGGAGTAAGTGTGATGAAAATGTCCTGGTCCTTTGGCACATGCCAGAGTGAGACAAATCTGGATGAACTCAGGTGGAACTTCAGACTGCCTGCTGCAGTCCATTGGCTATACAGAGAAGCTCTTTGTCTCTGCTTATCTCCCGGGCTAAGTGAACAACTTACTTTGTCTTACCATGCCTCATACAGAGAAGTGCTGTTTCTGCAAATAGTGAAGCCATGTAAACCATTTCTCTGAGTTTTGTTCTAAGAAGAAATGATGTGCTCAAGATTAAAATATATATGATAACAGAGGATTTTTGAAACTACTCTGTGTAGTACTGTAATGTTAGATACATGTCATTATCCACTTGTCCAAGCCCATAGAATGTACAACAACCAGCACGAACCCCAATGTAAACTAAGGACTCTGGGTGATAATGATGTGTTGGTGTAGGTTCATCATTCGTAACAAATGTACTACTCTGGTACATGGTGGGGGATGTTGATAATGGGGGAGGAGTAGTTCAAGTGTGGGAATGGAGGTATATGGGAAAATCTCTGTACCTTCCACTCAATTTTGCTGTGAACCTGAAACTGCTCTAAAAAATAAGGTCTAATAAAAAAAATTTTTAAGTATGAAATACTTAATTTTAACACCCTTCAGAAATCTAAAATCATTTTGATAGCAGAGGAATATAAAATGTGTAACTTGGCTTTCTTAAAAATTTCTCACACCTGCTTACAGTAATATTTTAATTTATTCTGGCAATAATTTTGCACTTATTAATTGAATGTGTAAGTGATGGAACCTTGAAGAATGCACTGTCTCTTAGGTTTTTGTAGTTTGACAGTGAAGCAGGAACAATTTAGAAAGAGAAGAAGAAATCATTCACCTTGCAGAT
The DNA here is from genome assembly GCF_000696425.1 of Galeopterus variegatus. Classification (NCBI taxonomy): domain Eukaryota; kingdom Metazoa; phylum Chordata; class Mammalia; order Dermoptera; family Cynocephalidae; genus Galeopterus; species Galeopterus variegatus. The sequence continues at coordinate 55,613 of NW_007737150.1, forward strand.
GAGTTTCTGAATTCAGGTATTCCCATGACCTTGAGCAGAACTAGAAAGGACTCATTTTCAGAGGAGGAGCTGAACAGAAGCAAGAGAGAACCTCATCCCCAATTCACTAAGTGTACCTGTGTCCCCTTCTTAGGAGGAGAGAAACACACCTACAGACTCTAGGCCAGCCTTTCCTGAAAGGTGTTCAGAAAAAATTAGTTTTTAAAAATTTTTTTTTTTTTTTCTTTTCCTTTTTTGTCTTTTTTTTACTGACCGGTAACGGGATCGCAACCCTCGGTGTCACGCCCATACTGGGGACCGGAAACGGGATCACAACCCTCGGTGTTGTGCCCTCACCGCGCTCAGCCAGTGAGCGGGAACCGGTCTCCACATGGGATCTGAACCCTCGGCGGGAGCGCCACCACGCTCCCAAGCGGCGCACTCTCCAGTGCGCCACCAGGCCGGCCCATAAAAATGTTTTTTAAATTAGTTTTTTAAAGTGTTGCCAGATTCTAAGATGGCGACGGGTCTGCAGTGGCCATGCCAGGAGACAGCGCGACCCTGAGAAGAGTGCGCTGTGATACCAGAGTACTATTTGCATT
>NW_007737151.1:0-362 GCF_000696425.1 Galeopterus variegatus
GGTAGAGTATTCTTGGCTGACAATCTCTGTCTTTTAGTATTTTGAATATTTCATCCCATTCTTTTCTGGCTTTCAGGGTTTGTGATGAAAAGTCAGATGTTAGCCTGATTGGGGCTCCCTTATAGGTGATTTGACGCTTCTCTCTTGCAGCTCTCAAGATTCTCTCTTTGTCTTTGAGTCTTGCCAATTTGACTATAACATGTCTTGGAGAAGACCTTTTTGGGTTGAATACTTTTGGAGATTGTTGAGCTTCCTGGATCTGAAGATCCCTGATTTTTCCTATACGTGGGAAGTTTTCTGACACTATTTTGTTGGATATGTTTTCAATGCAATCTCCTTTTTCCTCCCCTTCTGGAATACCC
>NW_007737151.1:1086-1615 GCF_000696425.1 Galeopterus variegatus
TACCTAACTTATAGAGGGTCTTTGTCATGAACGAGTGTTGAATTTTATCAAATGCTTTTTCGGCACCTATAGAGATGATCATATGGTCCTTGTGTTTGACTTTATTAATATGGTGTATCCCATTTATTGATTTGCGTATGTTGAACCAACCTTGCATCCCTGGGATGAATCCCACTTGATCGTGGTGAATAATTTTACATATGTGTTGCTGTATTCTGTTTGCTAGTATTTTATTGAGGACTTTTGCATCTATATTCATCAAGGATATCGGCCTGTAGTTTTCCTTTTTGGTCATATCTTTATCTGGTTTTGATATCAGGATGATGTTCGCTTCATAGAAAGAGTTCGGGAGATTTGCGTCTGCTTCAATCTTGTGGAATAGTTTGTAAAGAATTGGTGTCAATTCCTCTTTGAATGTTTGGTAAAATTCTGCTGTGAATCCATCTGGGCCTGGTCTTTTCTTTGTTTGGAGCTTTCTGATAACAGCTTCAATCTCCTTTATTGTAATTGGTCTGTTCAGATTTTCTAC
>NW_007737151.1:1933-41761 GCF_000696425.1 Galeopterus variegatus
GGTTCTTTCTTCAACTTCCACAAGCCTGTTGGTTAAACTCTCCATTGTGTTTTTTATTTCGTTGAAAACCTTCTTCAGTTTTGCAAGTTCTACTACATTTTTTTTCAGGGCATTGATTTTCTTGTACATTTCCTCGTTCAGGTCCTGTATACTTTTCCTCATTTCATCATGGTGTCTAGCTGAGTTTTCTTGTATCTCATTCAGTTTCTTTAGAATTATCACTCGAAATTCTTTGTCAGTCATTTCAAGGGCTTCTTGTTCTAAAGGATCTAGAGCTTGAGATTTATTATCCTTTGGTGGTATACTTTCTTGATTTTTTGTATTTCTGGTATCTTTTCTTTGATGTTTATTCATTGTGGCAGGGGGTTTCACATTCCATAGGTTTGACACTATTGACTGACTAAGATGTTGCTGTGGTTGCCAATTTGGTATGGCTAGTTCAGTGACTCCCTTTTCCTTGTGCTCTGGCCCGGGCTGCTGGGATGTGCTGAGGCACCACAGAACGTGTGGTCTCTGCAGAGCTTCCCCTTCCCCTGCAGGATGTCTCCCTGCTCTGTGTGCGCTAGCCCAGGCTTGGGATGGAGCCAGGTGGCGGCGGTGAAGCATACCTGCTGGTGGATCACCTGACGGCAGCCCCCCCACAGGGTGTGTGGACTCTACAGAGCTTCTATCTCCCTTGTTGGATGACTCTGTGCTCCATACACATTTTGCTGGGCTGCTGGATTGTGCGGCAGCAGCGTGGACTCTGTGGGTTTCCCACCTCCCCTGCTGGATGTCTCCCTGCTCTGTGTGTACTGGGCTGGGCTGGGAATGAAGCCGGGTGCCGGTGGTGAAGCCTACCTGTTGGATCACACAGTGCTGGCCCCGCAGGGCGTGTGGACTCTGTGGAGCTTCTGTCTCTCCCACTGGACATCTCCCTGTCTCGGCAGCAGGTTGATTCACTTCCAGCTCCAGGGAGGGGTGGGTGGGGGTTGGGAATCAGAAGCCGTGGTCAGTGCTGTAGCCTGGGGTGACACATGCTGGCTCAGGCCTCCATGTTTCCACATCTGTGGCTGCAGGTGCGCTGCAGGCCGGCGCACCAGCAGGTCATGCGCGTGGGTTGGAGGAAGATTCCTGGTTCTCGGCAGGGTAAGGACAAAGCGTTACTTTGCTCCAATTCTGCTACAACTGCATCTGTCACGGGCCTCAGGCTGCTTCTACTCGTGGTGGAAAAGCGGCAGGCAGCTCTCCTCTTCCACCATCTTGACCTCCAGTGTAGTGTTGAGCAAAGGAAAGACTTGGTTTCAGGGCACAAAATAAATGTCACAGAGAAATCCTGTGGCTCCCGGGGCTCCCCTGCGAGCCGAGCTGGAGCAGCTCCGCACTTTCGCCGAGGAGAAAGAGAATAGACGGCCGCTCCTCTCCACAAGTCTCTTGCGGGTCACTGGGCAGGCGGGCGGGCAGGCTGCACACGTCCAGCCCCACTCGCACTACCTGTAGTTGCCCTGCGAGCCGGTCAGCAGCCCCCATGGGCCGCGGCCGCACTGGCTCCGGCCGGAGGGTCTAAATATAATGAGATTTTCATAGACAATTTGGCCCATGGGTTATTTAGTTCTTTAGATTGCCAGTTGCTTGGAGATTTTAATGTTATCTTTCTGTTCTTGACTTCTAGTTTGACTCCATTCTGGTTAGACAACACAATCTGCATAATTCGAATTATTTAAAATTTTTCAAAGTTTGCTTTATGTCCCAGGATATGGTCTAGCTTGGTATTTTTTCAATGGGCATTTCAAAAGAACGTGTATTATGCTCTTGTTGAGCAAAGTGTAACAAATATTGGTTAGATCCTGTTGGTGATAATGTTACTAATTTCTTCTATATCCTTGCTGATTTTTTGTCTAGTTATTTTTTTTTATCGATTGTTGTCAGTGGTGCTTAATTCTCCAATTATAATTTTATATTTGTCTATTTTTTATTCCTATCATTTTTGGCCTTATTCATTTTGCAGCTCTGTTGTTCAGTGTATACACATTTAAGGTTGCTATATTCTTCTTGTGGTTTGATACTTTTTGTTACATAATACTCTTTCTGTCCCTGTTAATTTTATTTTGCTCAAAAGTTTGCTTTATCTGATATTAATATGGCCACTTCTGCTCTCTTTTGCATGGTATACCTTTTTTATCCTTTTACTTTCAACCTGTCTATATCATTATATTTGAATGAGTTTCTTATAGATAGCATATATTTGGGTCATGTTTTTAAATACATGCTGCCAGTCTCTGTCTTTTAAAAAATCATTTATTTTAATTGATATACTGTAATTGTGCATGCTTATGGGGTACAATTTGATGTTTTGATGCATATATATTGTATAATGTTCAGGTTAGGGTAGCTAATGTAAACATGACCTCATGCATTTATCATTTCTTTGTAGCGAAAACATTCAAAAGCCTCTCTTCTAGCTATTATATTATATACAAAACTTAACTGTTAACCATAGACACCCCACTGTGCCATAAACACCAGAACTTATTCTACTTATCCAATTATAATTTTGTACCCATTGGGCAACCTCTTCCTATTTTCCCTTCCCCTCTGCCCTTCCCAGTCTCTGGTAACCTCTGCTCTACTCTATGTCTCTATAATACTAACTTTCTTTTTCTTTTTAAGATTCCACATATGAGTAAGAACATGTTGTATTTGTCTTTCTGTGCCTTTCCTTCACTTAACATAATTTTTTCTAAGTCCATCCATGTTGCTACAAATGGCAGAATTTCATTCTTTTTTATGGCTGTGTAGTATTCCGTAGTGTATATATACCACATTTTCCTTCTCCAGTCATCTGTCAATAGACTTTTAGGTTGGTTCCATTTCTTGGCTATTGTAAATAGAGCTGTGATGAGCACAGGAGTGCAAGTATCCCTTTGACATGATGATTTCCATTCCTTTGTCTATATACCTAGAAGTGGGATTGTGGATAGTGTGGTAGATCTATCTGTAGTTATTTGAGAAACCTCCATACTGTTTTCCATAGCAGCTGTACTAATTTACAGACCCATCAACAATGTAGAAGAGTTCCCCTTTCTCCACATCCTCACCAGCATTTGTTATTCTCAGTCTTTTTGATTATAGCCAGTCCGAGGTGAGATGATATCTCAACGTGGTTTTAATTTACATTTCCCTGTTGATTAATGATATTGAGCATTTTTAAAAGTACCTATTGGCCATTTGTATGCCTTCCTTCAAAAAAATGTCTGTTCAGTTCCTCTGTTCATTTTGTAATTGGGTTATTTGTTTTTTTTACTGTGTTGTTGTTTGAGTTCCTTGTATATTCTAGATATTAATCCCTTTTCAGATGTATAGTTTGCAAATATTTTCTCCCATTCTGTAGGTTGTCATTTCACTCTTTTGATTGTTTCCTTTGCTGTGCAGAAGCTTTTTAGTTGGATATAATCCTATTTGTTTATTTTTTCCTTTGTTGCTTGTGTTTGGGGCTCTTTTTCATGAAGATTTTGCCAATTTTACATCCTGAAGTGTTTCCCCTATGTTTTGCATTAGAAGTTTTATAGTTTCAGGTCTTATAATTAAGTATTTAATCCATTTTGAGTTGATTTTGGTATATGGTAAGAGGTACAGGTCTAGTTTCATTCTTCTGTATATGGATGTCCAATTTTCCCAGCACCATTTATTGAAGAGTCAGTCTTTTCCTCAAGGTATGTTCTTGTTACCTTTGTCAAAGATCACTTGGCTGTTAAGTACATGGGTTTATTTCTGGGTTCTCTATTGTGCTCCATTGGTCTGTCTATTTTTATTCCAGTACCATGCCATTTTGTTTACTATAGCTTTGTAGTAGAATTTGAAGTCAGGTAGCCTCCAGCTTTATTTATTTATTTTTTTTGCTCAGGAATGCTTTGGCTGTTTGAGGTCTTTTGTTCTTCCATATAAATGTTAAGATTTTTTTTTTCTATTTCTGTGAAGAATGTCCTTAGTATTTTGATGGGGATTGCATTGAATCTGTAGACCACTTTGGGAAGTATGGACATTTTCACAACATTGATTTTTCCAACCCAAGGGTATGGAATGTCTTTCCACATTTTTATGTATTTAATTTCTTTCAGTGGTGATTATAGTTCTCGTTGTACAGATCTTTCACCTCCTTGGTTAAATTGATTCCTAGTTTTTTGTGGGTTTTTTTTGGTGATTATTGTAAATGGGCTTACTTTCTTGATTTCTCTTTCTTTTAGTTCATTATTGAAGAATATAAACACAACTCATTTGGGGGCATTGATTTTATACCCTGCAACATGTAGGTTTTTCTATATATAGGATCATGTCATCTGTAAACAGGGACAGTTTAACTTTGTTTTTTACAATCTGGATGAACTTTATTTCTTTCTCTTTCCTGATTGCTCTGAGTAGCACTTGCAACACTATGTTAAATAGAAGTGTTGATAGTGGTTATACTTGTCTTGTTCCCGTTCTTAAGGGAAAAGCCCTCAGTTTTTCCCCATTCAGAATGATGTTGGTGGTGGGCTTGTCATAGATGGCTTTTATTGTATTGAGATACTTTCCTTCTATATCTAATTTGCTGAGAGTATTTATCATGAAGGGATGTTGGACTTTGTTGAATGCTTTTTTCTGCATTTATTGATATAATTATATGGCTTTTGTCCTTGATTTTGTTGATGTGGTGTGTCGCATTAATTGACTTGCATATGTTGAACTATCCTCACATCCCTGGGGTGAATCCCACTTGATCATGGTGTATAATCTTTTTGATGTGCTATTTATTCTGTTTGCTGATATTTTGTAGAGGGTTTTTTCATCTATATTAATCAGAAATATTGGCCAGGAGCTTTCTTTTTTTTGTTATGTCTTTGTCTGATTTTGGTATCATGGTGATGCTAGCCTCATAGAATGAGTTTGGGAGAATGGGCTCTGTTTCAATTTTTTGGAATAATTTAAAAGGATTGATGTTAATTCTTCCTTAAAGGTTTAGTAGACTTCAGCAGTGAAGCCATCTGGTCCTGGGCTTTTCTTTGTTGAGAGACTGATGATTATTACTGCTTTAATCTTGTTGCTCATTGTTGCTCTGTTCAGATTGTATATTCCTTCTTGGTTCAGTGTTGGTAGTTTGTATGTGTCCAGACATTTATCCATTTCCTCCAGATTTTCAAATTTCCTGGCATACAGTTGTTCATAATAGTCTCTAATGATTCTTTGTGTTTCTGTGGTATTGGCGGTAATGTCTCCTGTTTCATTTCTGATTTTTGTTATTTGGGTCTTCTTTCTTCTGTTTTTAGTTACTCTGGCCAATGGCTTGTCTATTTTGTTTATCTTCTCAAAAAACCAACTTTTTGTTTTGTAGGTTTTTTGATTGTTCTTTTGGCCTCTATTTCATTTAGTTCTGCTCTGATCTTAATTATTTCTTTCTGTCTGCTAGTTTTGGCATTACATTTTTCTCTTTTTTTTTTGAAATTTAATGCTAAGTTATTTATTTGAAGTCTTTCTATATATATTTTTTTGGATGTAAGCACTTATTGTAATAATCTTCCCTCTTAGTTCAGCTTTTGCAGTATCCCATAGGTTTTGGTATGTTTTGCTTGTATTTTCATTTATTTAAAAGAATTTTTTGATTTCCTGCTTTATTTCTTCTTTGACGCATTGGTCATTCAGAAGCATGTTGTTTAATTTCCATGAATTTGTATAGTTTCCAAAGTTTTGTCTGTTTTTTAATTTCTAATTTTATTCCATTGTGGTCTGAAAATATACTTGATATGATTTCAGTCTTTTTAAATTTGTTGAGACTTAATTTATGGCATAACATGTGGTCTATCCTGGAGAATGATCCATGAGCTGATGAGAAGAATGTATATTCTGTCATTGTTGGATGAAATGTTCTGTATTTGTCTGTTGAATCCATTTGGTTTAAAGTGCTGTTTAAATCCAATATTTCTCTGCTAATTCTTTGTCTAGATTATCTGTCCAATGCTGAGAGCAGTGTTTTAAAGTCCCCAACTATTACTGTGTTTCCTGTATCTATTGAGGTGATCATATTTTTAAAAATTCTGTTGATATGATGTATTATATTTATTGATTTGCATATGTGGAGCCATCCTTGCATTCCTAGGATAAATTCCACTTGATCAGGGTATAAAATCTTTTTGATGTGTTGTTGGATTTGGTTTGCTAGTATTTTCCTGAGGATTTTTGCATCTATGTTTGTTTGGGATGTTGGCATGTAGTTTTCTTTTTGTTGTGTCTTTTCCTAGTTTTGGTATCAGGGTAACACTGGCCTCGTAGTATGAGTTTGAAAGAATTCCATCCATTTCACTTTTTTGAAATAATTTAGGAAGTATTGGTATTAGTTCTCCTTTAAATGTTTGGTAGAATTCAGCAGTAAAGCCATTTGTTCCTGGGCTTTTATTTGTTAGGAGACTTTTTATTACTGTTCAATCTTGTTACTTGATATTGGTCTATTTAGGCTTTCTATTTCTTCTTGTTTCAGTCTTGGTAAATCATATTTGTCCAGGAATTTATCACTTTCCTCTAGGAAATAAATAAATAAATAAATAAATAAATTCATATTTATTGGCATATAGGTGTTCATAATAGTCTGTGATGATCCCTTGTATTTTGATGCTGTTGTAACATCTTCATTTGCATTTCTGATTTTGCTTTTCTCTTTTTTTCCTGGTTAGTCTGGCTAATAGTTCATCTAGTTTATCTTTTCAAAGAACCAACTTTTCCTTTGATTTATCTTTTGTATTTTATTTTTAGTCCCAATTTCATTTATTTCCACTCTGATTTTTATTATTTCTTTTTTTTTACTTATTTCAGGTTTAATTTGTGTTGCTTTTCTAATTTCTTGAGGTGCATTGTTAAGATGTTTATTTGAAAGCTTTCTATATTTTTGATGTAGGTGTTTATTAGTATAAACTTTCCTCTTAATACCGACTTTGCTGTATCCCATAGGTTTTGGTATGTTGTATTTCTGTCTTTACTAGATTCAAGAATTTTAAAATTTTTTTCTTAGTCTCTTTTTTGACCCATTGGTTATTCAACAGCATATTGTTTAATATCCATGTCTTTGTATAGTTTTTCAACTTCTTGTTATTGATTTCTAGTTTTATTACATTATGGTCAGAAAAAATACTTAACTTGATATGATTTTGATTTTTTTGAACTTGTTGAGACTTATTTTGTGGCCCAACATATGGCCAATTCTGGAGAATGTTCCACATGCTGATGAAAAGAATGTGTATTCTACAGTTGTTGGATGAAATGCTCTGTTATGTCTATTAGATCCATCTGATCTATGGTGCCATTTAAATCCAATGTTTACTTGTTGATTTTCTGTCTTGATGATCTGTTTATGCTGAGAGTGTGTGTGAAAGTCCTCAACTATTACTGTGTTGGTGTCTATTTTTCCCTTTAGATATGATATTTGCTTCTTACATCTGGTTGCTCTGGTGTTGAGTGCATATATAATTGTTATATCCTCTTACTGTATTGATCCCTTTATTGTTATATAATGCCCTTCCTCATCTGTTAGTACAGATTCTGAGTTCAAGTCTTTTATTTGATGTAAGTGTATCTATTCCTGCTTGCTTTTGTTTTCTATCTGCATGGAATATCTTTTTTCGAGCTCTTCACTTTCAGTCTATGTGTGTCTTTGTAAGTAAGGTGTGTTTCTTAATAGGCAGCATATGGATGGGTCATTTTTTAAAATCCATTCAGCCATTCTATGTCTTTTAAATGGGGCATGTAATCTATTTTCATTTGAGGTTATTATTGATATGTGAGGTCTTGCTCCTGTCATTTTGTTGGGTTTTTTTTAGATTGTTTTGTGTATCTTCCTCTGATATTGTTTTTCTTTGTTATTTAGTGGTTTTATGTATTGATAAGGTTTGATTCCTTTCTCCTTCTAATTCGTGTGTCTACCCTAACAGTAAGTTTTATATTTTTGGGTACATTCACGATGGTGGTTATTTTTCTTTCTCTTCTAGATGTAGGACTCCTTTAATCATTTCTTATAAGGCTGGTCTGATGATGATGAATTCCCTTCATTTTTGCTTGTCTGAGAAATACTTTGTTTCTCCTTTATTTCTGAAAGATAGCTTTGCTGTGTATAATATTCTTGGCTGTTAGTTTTTTTTTCTTTTCGTACTTTGAATATATCATCCCATTCTCTCCTGGCCCATAGGGTTTCTGCTGAGAAGTCTGTTAGTCTAGTGGGGTTTCCCTTGTAACTGACTTGCTGTTTTTAGAATTCTCTGTCTTTAACATTGGCTTTGTTCTGGATGGATGAAGTAGTATCAACTCTGTAGTTTCTTCAGCTGTAATCCACCTTTGCTATGTCTGCAAGTAACTCAGCAACCTATGCTTGGGAGGTTTATTGTGGTGGTGGCATGGCTTTGCTGGTGGAGGGGTCACAGGCTGAGGGTGTGCACATGCACCCTGTGGGTCACTCATCTTGGGAAATTGCTCAGTGGGGATGTAGGTGGTGGATTGATTCTCAGGCTGGGGGTGTGGGAGTATGGCATGTCAGGGTTTCCAGGACTGGTTTGCCAGTGGCAGGATCATGGTGCTGCTTCCCTGACCAGGGGTGGGCCCACCAGGGGTACATCAGCCAAGCTCTTTCTCACTCAGATGTGTGTGCATGTAATGGCTCAAAGACTTGGGGGTCGGTCTTCCAGGTGCATGACAACTGAGCTGTTTCTCTGAGCCAGGGGCTGAATGCACTTTTCCTTCACTAGCTGAGTACAGGTGTGCTGGTTGCCCTTCCACTGTGCCACTTCTTGGGGCCCGATGAGAGTTCATGCTTCCTTCAGCAGTTTGGAAGCTGGTCTACCATGGGCAAAGCTGCTGAGCTGCTTCTCAGGCAGTGGGTGAGGCTACTAGGCAGGGACACAGTGAGGGGGACCATCTAGCTATTTCCCAGTCAGTGTGTGGGGCTGCTAGATAGGCCTGCCATGAGGGGGCCTGACCAGCTGCTTTTCAGTTGGTGGAAGGGGACACTAGGCAGGCTGGCCATGAGGGGGTCTGTCCAGCCACTTCTTTGTTGGCAGGTGTAGCTTCTAGGCAAGCCTGCAGCAAGGGAGCCTGTCCAGCCACTTTTAGGGCCATTGGCAAGTCTGCGAGGCAGGCCTGCAGTGAGGGGGACCATGCAGTTGATTGTGGGTGGTGGGTGCATCTGCTAAGCAGTCCTGCAGTGAAGTAACCCATCCAGCTGCTTCTGGGTGGTGAGCTAGGCTGCTAAGCAGGCCTGTAATGAGAGGGTCCATCTAGCTTCTTCTGGGACTGTTGGCAAATCTACTAGGTTGGACTGTTCAGGAGGGAACCATCTGGCCACTTCTCCGGTAGGGCTTGGATGCACTTTATTTCCACTGGCCTAGGGGCATATTTGTTAGGGTAGAGTCCTATGAACTTTTTTTCCAGGTTGGAGGCTCAGGTACACACAACTCAGTCAGCTGGTGCGGCTTGGGGTTAGGGGAGGAATGGGGGGTGGTCTGCCTTGGGAGGGTCTGCCTGTCTGTTCTCTAGCCTAGGAGGTGGGGGTGTGTGTCAGTTCAGCAGGACTAAGGTTGACTTCCTAGACTGCAGAATGAGAGTCACAACTGCTGTGAACCCAGGCTTCAAGCTGCCAGGATCAGGGTGTTGTAGCCTCTCCTGTGAGTGCACTGGGATGAAGGCAGAGCCTTAAGGCTGGGGAAGGGCAGTGGCTACTGGCTTCAGGGCAGAGTGAATTCCTGGCAATGGGTCTTGTTTCAAGGGGTGCCATCCTGTATCAGATTAGGTCACAAGGGTTGGGGATAGGGAGTATATAGTTTATGCTCCTGTTCCAGGGTGATACAGTGTGTGTATTCTGGGCTGCTCCCGACACTTGGCTCTGGGCTTGTCCTGTGAAAGGATCTGCTGGCCTTTGTAGTGGGACGGGGGTTGGTATGGATCCTTAGCCTACGTTTTTCCGGCAAGGGAAAATTCTTCCTGTGCTGATCTGGTGTCAGAGATGTGGCATCTGAGGCCATGTGCCTCTCTCTCCTCTCTATGCCACCATCCTGGGTTTTTGTGCTCCACAGGCATCTCACCAGTCTCCTGCTGCACTCCTGTTTTCTCCCACAGATGCTCCCATCAATAACTAGCTGTCTGTTTGTTGCTCTGGTCCTTTTCTCTGGGAGGAATGTGCCCTGGGCACCTCTATTCCACCATCTGGCCCCATCTTCTCTGCCTAGAACCAAGAATTTTTTATGCTTCCTGAAGTTTCACAAATTGGAGTATCATTTAAGTTAACCAGGGTTCTTTTGAAAAGTTAGACATATTTCAAATGGTTAAGGGTCCACTAATTTTCTAAACCACATTGAATAGGAATTTTGATTGGGGAAAGGACAGAGAAGGAGAACTGCATATATTTTTGTAGCATGGAGCACTAATCCAGGGAGAGTAGTTTGGTGCAGTGTCTCAGTGGGTAATTTAGAGTAGAGGTTAAAGATATGTATATTAAGGGAGCTAGGAAAACAGGAGGAAAATGCTGGGTGAAGAAAAGCAGTTGGAAGGATAAACACCATTTATTTTTGAAGGTTTGGTTGTGTCCAGCTCTGCCCCTAATAATTACTTTTTATTTTGTCTCAAAAATGTATGTTATCTCATTAAACTCTATAACAACTCTGTGGAATAGGAATTATAATCCTCATTTCACAGAGGAAGAAAGGAGCATAGAGTTTAGGTGACTTGGCAAATGTCTCAGATTATAGATGGAAGGGTCCAGATGCAAATCCAGTCTGTCTGGCGTCACCACCCACTTCTTAACCATTGCACATCCTCCTTTTACCTCCAGCATAATGTGAGTCCTTTCCCTGACACCAGACCTTGGGTTCATGGATATAGTCCCTGAATGCAGGATGGTGGGCTTTGCAGGACTAGCCTAGGACACCCTCAACTACAAACCTCATTGTCCTTTTGGATAAACACATTGTAGATCCAAATAGCTAACTTATAAATGGTGCTTTAAAAACACAACTCATTTGTAATGTTGGAACAACTTGTATTTTTCTATCACACACTAGTGCTCTCTCTCCCTCTCTCTTTCCAATCAGATAATGACACATTATTCTCCTTCAGGCTCATCCAATCTCTGAAGACTATTGCAATCATTTGCAAGATATTTCCTTTGGCTAAGAAACATTTTTGTCTCTATTCTACCATGTGATCTAATAATGAGAGTAATTGACTCAATAATCACAATTGCGGGGACCTCAGGGGCCATTTAAGTATGGCCTGTGCTGACGTGGCTGAGGCCTCATTGGAGTCAGGGCTATGAGAGATCGTTTTTCATTTCCCCCTTGGTTTTATATGCAAGAGGCTCTCAACACTTACACACAAGTAGGGGATGGGAAGCCAGACAATTGCAATGCAGTTGGGCAAAGGAAAAAGAACCTATCGAAATCTGGTGAGTTGTGTTTTTATTCTTATGGGCACACAAGTCCTGAATACAGTTGTGAAGTTACTATTGACAATTTTACAGTTATAAAAAATAATTTAAATGATTACCAACCTGTTGTCTTTTTGAGTTGGAAGAACACACATAAAAATTTTCAAAGAACTTTTACTAGATAGGAGATAGCTGAAGGGAAGCTCAAAGAGCAGTGCGTCTGTCATGAGCGGACCCAGGTCTGAACACCAGCCCTGGTGTTTACTGGCTGGGAGACATGGTTCAAGTAATTTAACCTCTTTGAATCTCAGTTCTGGATCTGTAAAATGGGATAACAATGCTCTTGAGGGTTCTTTGAAGATTAAAATGAGAGACTCATGTAAAAGCACTACTTAAAAAATTATATATGTATGACATAATTAGTGTTTTTGAGTGTGATTTTCTTTGAAAAAGTGAAATAAAAATTGTGTTTCAGATCAGCCAGTTTAAAACTATATTCTATTAAAGGTTATTTACTATATTCCATAATGTCATGTGCCAGGCATGTTGCTAGGTGTTTTATCTGGATTAATAATTTAATCTGCACCACAACCCTAGGCAGTAGGTACTGTTATTATCCTCATTTCATAGATAAGGAATTTGAAGTTTTGAGAGGCTGAGAGCCAGGGTGACACAGTTGATAGGTGGCTGAGCTAAAATTGCATCCTAGGTCACCTCACTGTCTAGCTAATTGAGAATGAGTTTTCATTTCCTTTATGAATATTGGAATTTTAATTTAGTGTTAGGGTTGTTCACTTAATGATAAATTGTTCTGGCAAAAGTAGTTTTTTAATTGAACAAGTAAAGCATTTATTTTCTTATTTGACAATTATTTCAGTTATAGTCCTAGCAAGAAATTAATGGAATGCTCAAAATGGATGATTTGAGAAGAGTTTAATAAAGAGGCTACTTAAAAATGTGTGAGCAGGAATTAGAGAAACCATGAAGCAATGGTGCAATACCTTGGGGTTAGCAATAATGGGGGGCAGTTGCCATTTCTAAACCTGAAGGGACAAAATGAGGAAGCAATCATTGGAACCTAGTTGTATAAAAGAGCTAAAGGACAAGAGCTGTAGATGGATACAGCCAGCCCAGATGACCTGGGAGAGAATGGAGCTACAGGAATAAATGTACCCGCCTCACTCTCTTCATACTCTCTGACTTCCTGCTGCTACCCTCCACCCATTGGCCCAAACCAAGTCAGAGGGCAAGGGAATCTGGGTGATGTAATCCACACAGATCAGTCTTCTGGGCACAGGGCAGGATGGACAAGGGCAGAAAGCGAAAAGTGAATCTGGAGGAGCAAACAAAAAACATCCAGCACAATATTATTTTTCTGATTATTTCAACCATTTATGTTCACTGTAAGATAAAATTCAGAAAGCAAACACATGGGTAATGTCACAATTAACAGTTTGGTAATAATTCTTTTATGAATCTCTCTCTTTCTCTCACACTCTCCCACACTCCTTCTCTACACACATGCAATATATGTAAAATTGAGTAGGTTTACCTACTGCCACAAATAGGCCCTGAAATATAGTGGCTCAATGCCATAGACATTTATTTCTTGATGAAGTAACAGTCCTGGGCAGGTGTTTAGTTTGGCAATGTGGCTTTCTTCCATGAGGCCATTCAGGGATCCAGATTCTGTCCATCTAAAGACTGATCCATAGCTTAAGGCTTTGTTATTGTCTGCACCTAGCTACTGGAAGGGAAAAGAACATGGGAGAGTACATAGAGATTGCATGAATCATTTTTGTCCACTTCCACTGGCTAGACTTAAGTCCGATGGCCACACATAACTGCAAAGGTGGCTGGGAAATGCAATCTAGATGTATGTCCAGGGAGAAGGAGCGAATGAACTCTAGTGAATAACTAGCAGTCTCTGTAACAGTCATGCATGTGTGTTTGTGTATATATGTGAGTAATTTTGGTATGAATGGGATCAAATTCATATTGATTTTTTTAAAACTACACCATTTTATGCAGTTTTTTATGTTTATATTTCCCCTCCCCCACCTTATTTCTCCACCTGTGTTAACATCTACCACTCCCACCCCACATATGCGATTCATTTTGAGAGCCTACGGTGCCAACACCAATTCATATAAAAAGTCTCAACAAACTAGGAATGGAGGACAACTTCCTCAACTTGATAAAGAACATCTACGAAAACCTTATGGTTAACATCATACCTAATGGTTGGACTCTTTCTCCCTAAGATCAGAAACAAGGCAAAGATGGCCTCTTTCATCAGTCCTATTCAATATCATACTAGAAGTCCTAGCTAGTGCAATAAGATACAAACGGAAATAAAAGGTATACAGATTGGGAAGGAAAACATGTAACTCTCTTTCTTGAAAGATGACATGATTTTCTATGTAGAAAATCCCAACAAAACTACAGAAAAAAGAAAAAAAAAACCCTACTGTGTTCACAAGATGTAAAGGTAATATTCAAAAGCCAGTCGCTTTCCTATACATTAGCAATAAACAATTGGAATTCAAAATTAAAAGAACAACACAATTTACAATAGTAGGCCCAAAAGAAATGATTAGGTAAAATTTTAATAAATCATATACAGGATCTATATATGGAAACTACAAACTCTGATAAAAAAATAAAAGAAAATTTAAATCACAGAGAAATATTACATGTTCATGTATCAATGCTGTTAAGATGTCAGTTCTTCTTAACGTGGTCTATAGATTCAACACAGTCCCAAGAAAATCTCAGTAAACTATTTTTTAGATATTGAGAAATTGATTTTAATGTTCATATAATAAGGCAAAAGAGTTACGAATATCTAACACAATACTGGAGGAGAAAATCGAAGTTGGAAGACTCACACTACCTGAATTCAAGAATTATCATAAAGCTTTAGAAATCAAGACAGCATGGTACTGATGAAAGAATACACAAATAGATCAAGGGAACAGAAAAGAGAACCCAGAATTCGACCCACACAAATATAATCAACTGATTTTTGATAAAGTAGCAAAGGCAATTCAATGGAGAAAGAATAGCCTTTTGAATCAATTGTATTGTAACAGTTGAATGTCCATGAGTAAAAAAAAAAAAAAAAAAAAAAAAAAAAAAAAAAACTTAGACACAGAACTTACACCTTTAACAAAAATGAACTCAAAATGGATTATAGACCTAAGTGTAAAACTCGAACTGTAACATTTTTAGAAGAAACCATAGGAAAAACATATAGGTGACCTTGCATTTGATGATGAGTTTTTAGACACAACACTGAAAGCATTATCCATGAAAGAAAAATTGGGTAATTTTTTTCTTAAAGCTTAATGTTTCTGTTCTGTGAAAGACACTGTTAAGAGAATAAAAACACAAGCCACAGAATGGAAGAAAATATTTGTAAAATACACATCTCAAAAAACTTGTACCCAAAATATCAAAGAATCCTTACAATTCAATAATAAGAAAACAAACAACCTAATTTAAAAATGACCAAAATGAAAGAAAGAAAGAAAGAAAGACCATAATGAAATGCTGAACTTGCAGGAGAAAGTTACTATAGTTACTAGAGGTGGGAAAGGGGGAGGGGGAGGGGAATTAGGGAGTAATTGGGTGAGGGACACAAAGAATAATAACAATTTATAATGATGAACATTCTAATAATATGGATTTGACCATCATATACTGTACACAAATAAAGATAATCAACTCTGTACCCATAAATATGTATAATCAATTATGTTTCAATTCAAAAATAAATTAAAAGAAACCCATTAAAAAATAAAATAAAATAAAAATGAACGAATTATCTGAAGAGACATATCACCAAGAAGACATGCAAGAAAGAAGATGAAAAGATGCTCAAAATTATTTGTCGCTGAGGAATTGCAAAGTAAAACAACAATGAGATACCATTACACACCCATTAAAAATGGCTAAAATCCAAAACACATATGACACCAAATGCTGGTGAGGATGCAGAGCAACAAGCACTCTTACTCACTGCTGTTGGGAATGCAGAATGGTACAGCTACTTTGGAAGAATTTTGGCAGTTTCTTACAAAGCCAAACATAGTCTTACAATCCAACAATCACACTCCTAGGTACTCACCTAACTGTTTTGAAAACTATGGACTTTAGTTAATAACAGTGTATCGATATTGGTTCATTATTTATGAAGTAAAATACTAATATAAGATGTTAATAATAGGGGAAACCCAATTTTGGGTGTGCGAGACTTCTTTGCATCTGTTCTGTTAATCTATAGATATATTCTAAATAAAAAGTTTATTTTCAAAAACCTACTGTGTATCCTTCCATACTGTTCCATACCCTTCTCCATGCTCATATAATCATATACAAACACACATACACAGGAACAGTTTTCTAAATTGTTATTTAAAAAAATAAGCTCATACACCTATAGTTCTGCATCTTACTTTCCCCACCCTTCAATATCCTGTGGAAATCTCCAGTCTAGCTTTTATTCTCTCTCATTCACTCTCACTCTTTTTTGGCATATGCATAGTATTTTATGGCATCGAGTAGATGTACCTAAATTTATTCTACCAATTCCCTGTTGATGCTCATCAATTTGTTAAAAAAATTGCCACTAAGAACAATATTGCAATAAACATTTTTTTGTGTGTGCATATATATATGTATATAAGTGCTTTTATATCTACATTGTCTTTTCTGAGAACTGAGATTACTGAGTAGAAAGGCATGAGTATTCTTAATTTTACAGCTACTGCCAGATTGTTCTATCAAAAGACCATAATGTTCTATATTTCAACTAGCACATGTAGGAGAATAGATCTTGCCACACTTTAAATTGTTGCCAGTCTAATAGATATGTGCTACGTCTGTGTTACATTATTTTTCATTCCTCTGACTACTACTGAGTTGAGCATCGCTCCATATGTTTGCTGGCTCTTTGGATTTTCTCTTTTATAAATTGACTATTCATATCTTTTGCCCATGTTTTATTGAATTATTTGCTTTTTTTTTTTTTTTCAGTTTTCGAGAACTCCTTGTAAATGGTGTCATGAACTCACTTGTCATCCTTGCTGCAGATGTATTTTCCAAATCTATGATTTGTCTACAATATGTACTTTGTTCTGTATTGGGTTAAGCCTGCATGTTCACACTCTTAATTAATTTGGTACTTGTATTCTTTGCTTTTGATAGCATGTTTGCAGGCTGTTTGTTTTTCTTTAGGAGACATTCTGATTGATTTGCATTGGGATTTTTCTGATCCAGAGGCAAATTTCTCTCAAAGAATAAATTTTGCACTAAGATTTCCAAGTCCTACCTCATTTGCAATCTAATTCACTGCATTAGTTGAGTATAGGTTTGGCTAAATGTAAGAAACCCCAAATAAAAAGAGCTTAAAAGGGAGAGAAGTTTAGTTCTCTCACACCTAAAGGTCTGGGCAGTTTTCGTGACCTTTTTCTGTGGTTTTCTCCAGGGTCTGGGCTCCTTATTTCTTTTTGCTTAGCTACCCCAGGGGTTTTATCATCATGCTCACAACTTTGTCTCTATTCCTGATGGGAAGAAGGGGCAGAAGAAGGGAAGAGGTGCTCCTTGCCTTTAAGGGCACAAACTGGAAGTTGCAAAAATCACTTCTGTTCAAGTCCAATAGGCCAGAACTTTATCACAGCCTTAAAGTGCTGTAAGATGGGCTGGGAAATGTAGTTTTTATTCTGACTAGCCATGTACCCAGTTAAAAATTGAAGATTCTGTTCCTACAGAAGCTTGGGAGAGCTAGTGGTCTCTGTACATTCACCAAGAACCACCTTAAAATAACTCAGCACCTAGGAATCTAAGAGGGAAACACTCCTAACCATAATCTTCTACCACCTTCCTGCCTCCTCCACAGTCTATTGTAGCCCCTCCCTTCTCTATTGCATAATCAATAACTGAGAATGTTTGGGAAAATATGGAGGGACTATCTAACATCATTATTTTAAAACTTTTATTATAGAAAATTTCTGAAATATAAAAAAGTATGTTGAATAATATAATGAAGCCACACATGCCCATCATCCAAATCTATTTATTTATTTTTGGCCACAAAACAAGTCTAAATACATTTAATAAGACTAAGATCATAGAAAATATGTTCTCTGACCACAATAACAGAAGGAAATTCAGAAAAATCACAAATGTGTGGTAATGAAACAACAGTCTCCTAAATGGGTAAAAAAGAAAAATCACTGGGGAGACTTCTGGTCAAGATGGAAGAACAGACTGTCCCCAGCGTCAGTCTCTCCCACAAATCAACCAATTTACAACTATAAAAAAGCAACAACAGTCAAGGCAGGGCCATTAAAGCTCAGGGGAAGAGGATGAGAGACTTGCGGAGTGCATGAAGGTGGGAGAAGCCACGATGAGAGAGAGGAAAAACCACTTGGACCATTTGGAGCCCCAGCTGCTTCCAGACTGGAGATGCTGAGCGCATGGTGCAGGAGCTGGCAAAAGCCATAGATGTGCCCTTCGGATGAAGTTGCTTGGAGGTGGCAGGGGAGAAGAGGGCCTTGGTGGCTCCCAGGCCAGCACAACCACTAATAGGGCTCCCATGGACCCACAACGACTGAAGAAAAGGAGCCACTCAGAGGCTGGTGAGTCATTGCAAGGGACCAGTGCACAGCCTGTCCCATGGGAAGTGATTGCAGCAAGGGCAGTGGAGGAGACAGGCTCCCCAGGAGAACACTGGGGCACAGAAAGGACAGATGATCTGCACCCCTATCAGCGAAGGGCCACTCAGAGGAGACTGGTCAGGAATATAGAATTGCATGGGGTGCAGTTTGACAAAAAGACTCAGGCCCAGACCAGAGTTTCGGATCTCTTGAGAGCCGGAAGTACCTGTGAAGTCAACCATTAAAACCTGAGCTGCACAAAAAGCCTTCCCTAGGGAAAGAGCAGCAGAGCAGCAATCTAGCTCAGCCACAGAGCTCAAGCACTGGTCCCCACAGGAAGTTTCCCCATTTAGAAGTAAGCAAAGGACAACAAATTAGTTCCAGCACAGAGTTTAAATGGTGGGAACAGCAAATAATCCAACACAGAACTCAAAGAAAAAACAAAGTACCCGCAACCAGAGACAAAGTTTCACATTAACTAGTAAAGGTCTCATTTCACCAAAGAACACCTATAACACATAGGAGGACTCGAAGTCCCCTGGGCTACCAAGCCAGAAATGGGGTAGGACCGGGGACCTCAGCAATGCCCCCCAACACCTGCAACCAATCCCTAGAGTGGGGAAAGAGGGCCTTGGCCACACCCCTCAGACACATGCAGCCTGCCCAGAAGCGACCACTGAGCCACTAAATGAAGCACCCTGGGCTCTCCCAGCTGGGGCAGTGGGAGCCTCAGGCCTTGGCCATGCTCCCCTGACATACACAGCCAGCATGATGGTGATCACTGAGCCACTGCAAGAAGCAACCCAGGCTCTCCTGAGCTGGGGTGGTGGAGGGCTGAGGGCCTCGGCCACAACCCCTGACACCCATAGCCAGCCTAGCAGTGACCACCAAGCTGCCACAGGAAGCGCCTTGGGCTCTCCTGAGCTGGGAAAGCGGAGGGGTTTGAGCCTCGGTCATGCCCCCCCCCGACATCTGCATCCAGCCCAGTGGCAACCACTGAGCCACCACTGGAAGTGCCCCAGGTTCCCGAGCTAGGATGGTGGGGGGGCAAGTGCTTTTCCATACCCCCCTGACATCTGTACCTGGCCCAGCAATGACCAAGCCACTGCTGGAAGCTCCCCAGTCTCCCCTATGGAATGAGGGGGTGCCACAGGCCTCAACCCCACCCCTCCTCCTCCTTCCATCCTATTTTCTTCCCCTTTTGCCTCTCCCTCTCCCTCCCAACTGCTCCACAACAACATCCTAGAATGTAAAAAATAATATTAATAAAATTTCATTTTCTTTAAAAAAAATTACAGGGAAATTAGAGAGTACTTTGAAACAAAAACCAAACCACAACTATGAAAATTTATAAGATGCAGGGCTTGATGGAGTTTGGATGTGTTGTCCCCTCCAAAACTCATGTGGAAATTTGATCCCCAATGTAGCAGTGTTGGAAATTGATTGAGTCATGGGGGCAGATCCCTCATGAATGGATTAATGCTCTCCCTGGGGGAGGGGGGATTAATGAGTGAGTTCTCGCTCTATTAGTTCCCGCGAGAGCTCGTTGCTTAAAAAGACCCTGGCACCTTCTCTCTCTCTTGCTTCCTGTCGCCATGTGATCTGCTTGTCCCCTCCGGCTGCCTGCCACTTTCCGCCATGAGTAGAAGCAGTCGTTCCCGCGAGAGCTCGTTGCTTAAAAAGACCCTGGCACCTTCTCTCTCTCTTGCTTCCTGTCGCCATGTGATCTGCTTGTACCCACCAGCTGCCTGCCATTTTCTGCCATGAGTAGAAGCAGCCTGAGGCCTGTGCCAGATGCAGCTGTCTCAGAATCGTAAGCCAAATAAACCTCTGTTCTTTATAAATTACCCAGTCTCAGGTAATTCTGTCATAGCAACACAAAACCGACTAAAACAGGGCTCATGCAGTGCTTAGAGGAAAATTTATACTTGTAAACACCTATATTAAAAATAAGAAAAATCTGAAATCAGTAATGTGAACTTCTACCTTAAGAAATTAGAAAAAGAGCAAACTAAACCAAAAGCAAATATAAGTAAGAAATGAAGATTACAACAGAAACATTTGAAATAGGGAATTAAAAAACAATAGAGAAAATCAACAAAGCCAAAAGTTGATTCTTTAAAAAGATCAACAAAATTTGCAAACCTTTGTCTAGATTGACTAAAAATAAGAGAGAAGACTGAAATTACTAAAATCAGAAATAAAACAGAGGCATTATTACATTGTCATTGTGGGGCTTTTTTTGTGATGGTAAGATTTAGTTTTTTTCTTTTTCTCATTTGCATTTTTGTTCTACTAGTGGGGTTGTTCTTTTTTGTATATTCATGGTAGTGATTATTGTTTTTTGGATTCCAGATGCAGGACTTCCTTGAGGATTTCTTGTAGAGCTGGTTGTGTGGTGGTGAACTCCCAGTTTTTGTCTGGAAAATGCACTATTTTTTTCCTCACTTCTGAAGGATAGCCTTGCTATCCAGAAAGAATATTCACCAGTATTCTTGGATGGCAGTTTTTTTCGTTTAGTATTTTGGATATATCAGCCCGTTTTGTTCTGGCCTGTGGAGTTTCTATTGAGGAGTCTGCTGTTAGTCTGATAGGGGCTCCCTTATAGGTGACTTGATGCTTTTTCTTGCTTCTTCTAAGATTATCTCTTTGTTTTTGAGCTTTGCCAGTTTGACTATAATGTGTCTTGGGGAGGATCATTTTGGGTTGAATCTGTCTGGGGATATTTGAGCCTCCTGGATCTGAAAGTCCGTATCTGTCATTATACCTGGGAAGTTTTCTGTTATCATTTTGTTGAATAGGTTTTCCATGCCTTTTCCTTTTATTTCTCCTTCTGGAACACCCACGATTTGAATGCTTGTGTGCATAAGGTTGTCTGCTAGCTCTCTTAAATTTTCTTCATTTTAAAAAATTCTTCTTTTTGCCTTCTTTTTTGTCCACCTGGTTTATTTTGAGAGGACTATCTTCAAGATCAGAAATTCTTTCTTTTGCTTGTTATAGCCTGCTGCTTAAGGTATCAGTTATGTTTTTTATTTTGTTGAGTGAATCTTTCAGTTCCATGAGTTCTGCTACATTCTTTTTAGAGGTAATTGATCTCTGGATGGCAGGCAGGCTGATTTGTAACCTGAGGTTTTCAATGAACAGTATATCCACAACATCTTTGATTATCAATAAATATAAGTCAATAGTTTTGCTTTTAATGACTGTATAGTATTTCATCTCATGGAAATAAAAAGTTTTATTTATCCTTGTTGTTGGGCTTATGGGTTCCTCCCAGTTTTTCACTCTTATAAATGATACCTCAATGAATATCCATTTATAGCTAAATCTTTGCACACATTTTTTTTCTTTAAGACTGTTCAAAAAAGTTGATTACCAAGTCAATGAAATTGTGCCTTTTAAGACTTTGGCTCCATATTGACAAGTTGTCTAGACCCCTATTTTGCATGAAGTGTATGGGTTGCCAGTTGGAACGTGCAACTCAGTGAAGGTAAAGAATGAAACTGGGACCATTTTAAAGAAGTATCAGTATGAAGTATGTGTTGGCATGAGTGGGGGAAATTCTAATTGAATCTAAATCCTCTGGTTCAAATCAGAAGAGTCTATATCGTACCTTCCATGTATGCATGGCTGAGCACTTGAATGATGACCCCGAGAGAGCAGGGTGTTATCAAGTCTGGGCTAAATGAGAGATTATATGCAGCAAGAACATGCTCTCAGGTTTAGCAAACAAGACAGCCACACTTAGGTTGAGTGACCAAGGTGCACATCAAATTGAAATCATGCTTAAGCTGAAATCATGTGTGCCTCGTGAGGACACTATCATCCAACACCAATGTCCTCTGGGATAATCTGGGATTCAAGACAAGGGGAAGATGCTAGTAGCAGGTAAGTCCAAAACACCAAAATGAGATCAGAGAGGAAACTGAGAAGGGAGTTTGAGGAAGACTTTTCATTCCAGATACCTTGCATCCATCTGCCTTCAAAAGAGTCTGTGCTATTGGCCACTGCTGGCCTCCCTATGTATGGCAACTAAACAGTAACACCAGGTCTAAGAGGCGTCATGCTGGAGAATGCATGTGCACGTGGTTGCAACCTCTACTCAATTTGTAAATCATTACTCTTTGTTGGCGATTTGATCTAAGCCCTGAAACCTCGTGAGAAAGGGCATATTTTCTCTGCCATTTGATTTGACAGCAGGACAACCTGCACAATAAACTGCTAAGCCTGTAGAACTATGACTGAGTCAAATCTTGTTGTGGCTAGATTTTGTTTTAGTCACAGTTCTCACTCCATTGCAAATCAAAAGAATTCCGACTTTGCAAGGGGAGTGGAACTAGGGAACCATTAAACTCTCCTCCAGCCTCAAGGTTCTATGAGTCTGTACACATATCTTCAAATGATTTGATCATAAATGGAAAACATCCAGCAAACCTAAGGCTTCTCCATGGCAGTCACGGAGATTTAGTGTGTGCCTGTGGGTGTCCACCCATTGATTGGAGGGGCAAGGCTTCTCTTTGAGTCTGGAAATAACTCTTTTTCTAGCATAAAATCAAACAAGAGAAATGAAAGAGTTAAGAGGTAAAGGGATACTTGAGAGTTGGGAGTGCACGGTTGGTGAAGAAAGAGCCTTTGCCTTCCAACAATATGAGCTTAGTAATGGAGAGTTGAGTAGTTAGTGAGGCAGGCTGACTCACAGCTGGAACAACAGGTGACCTCTATGTGGCCCCCAGATCCCACAAAGAGACAGTTAGTTGAAGGGTTGAAGTGATAAAGTTAGGAGCTCATGCCGCAGAGGCAATTGAGCCAGTGTGGAAAGACTCTTGGCTCACAAGAACAGGAATTTGGCAGCGCAGGGGGAAGGGGAGCTTGCCAGCTTTATCTACCAACTACTGAACAAATGTTGTTAAATATTGCTTGTTGTGAATTAAACTTCTCAATATAATTCTGTGCCAAGAATGTTCAACAAGACATGGTGTATGGGCAAAGGATACCACTTGATTTATGAAATAGATATGCCCAGGTACAACACACACTAAATAAAGAAGAATATTCATAAAATTCTTACTGTGGGTACTTTGTGCTAGTCAAAGACAGCCAAAGATGTGTGTGCGTGTACGTGTGTGTGTGTGTGTGTTGCTTCTCAAGAGGGTTAGAGGCATATGTTGGGGAAGTCCATGAACCCAAAGCTGAGGCTGTGACTAAGAAAAAGAAGTAAGGAATCTTGCCCAATATCATTCATTCAAGTAACATTTACTGTGTATCTAATGTAGACCATGCGCTGTTCTGGGCTCCATATGAAGAGTCTCCAAAAAAGTTCATGGAAGGATTTGTATTATCTTTTAATTCAATTTTCTGTGAACTTTTTGAAATACCTTAGTATTTACATGGATGAATAAGACCTGTTTTTTGCCCCCAGAGGAATGCACAGTTAGTGGAGTGAAACAATGACAATACAGTATTACAAGTACTGATAGAAGTTAGCTCAGGTGCTGTGGTAGTTTAATCCTCTATGGGGATGAGGGAGTAAGGGAGGAATTCTCTGTGATGGTGGGTTGAATAAAAAGCTTTGAATGAAGAGGCAATATAACCCAGTCAGGGGGATTAACTGGGACAGCCTCTAAGTGGCATGTGAATCGAGGTCTGTAACAGAATTGAGGAAAGGGAATCTTGTCTTCTGGTAGTAGGAGGGAGATTGTTCCCCTTAAATAGGAAACCAGAGAGAGAAGGAGAGTTTTTCTGCCCCATCTCTCCATTAGAGCTAATGGTCATCTCACAGCCAAGTTGGCAGGTGTTTGGTAATTGAGGAAATGCTGAGGAGGTGGGAGATCTCACTAATGTGGGTGCCAGTGGAGTTAGGCTAGGGACACATGGCTAAGTGATGTTGGCAAGATGGGAGATCTGGCAGCATGTAACTGGCAACAGGACACATAACAGGGACTATAGGGAGCCCAGCACAGGAAGACTCCTGCTTCCCTAGTAACCAGAGGACGTGTACAGGATCAGGGTGATGAGAGGTGTTTCAGTTTCCATGTACAATCTAATTTATGTTAAAGTCAACGCATTTTACATCCTGGTATAACTTTAATTTCTCCAGGCCTCTCCAGCATTTGAGTACTAATGGGACTGCATTAACAGAGATAATCTAAAGGCCCCTGGCTGGTGCCTCCATACACATAGTGATGTACCTCAAACCCCTGGCCCATCAAATCTTGACCCAGGAATCGCCTGGGAGACTCTCAGGTACTCACAAAAAGGTCCTTTCAGGTGTTGTGCTTCAGGCTCTAGACTGGGCCTTCTGCTAAACTTGTGTTAAGTGTGTTCTCAAGAAGAGAGGATATTTTTACTTAATTTTGTATGTGATAATGGTACTCTGATTTTGCTTAAAAATGAATTCATATCCTGAAATATTTATGAATGAAGTTAATGATGTATAGGATTTGCTTCAAAATAGAGAGGGTGAGGTGGGTATAAGTATAGATAAAACAAGATTTCTTAGTTGATAATGGTTGAAATTGAGTCATAGGTACATAGGGATTCATTACACCATTCTGTCTAATTTTTTTTTATATACTGGAGATTCTTCGTGATAAATAAAGAGAGGGGAAACATTATATGAGCTGATTAGAATATATTTCTGTATAACTTGTCGGACCAAGTGAATCAGGATTTCCAATTTCCTTTCTCCAGAAGTAGTCTGGAATCTTCCGTAGAACTGATTCAATAGGAGTTACACCAAAGTAAGGCAAACACCAATCCTTAAAAGAAAGTGTGGGATAAGTTACATATTTCAGAAATTAGGAAGACCAGAAGGATGCTTGTATGAGAACTTCATACTAAGTTGCTAAGATCTGCCTCAAAAGAGGGAAAAAACCCTCATAGAGTATTGAGAAAGTACCCAGATGTCATCTTCTCTAACAACTGATATCAATGGCAAGAAAACCCTCAGTGATCTAGTGCAATTCTAAATGCTCAGATACAAACCACTGTGATAGAAGAATATAGTGTAATGGCTAATTGCAATTTTATTTTATGTGTGTATTTACAAGAAGCCACCCAGGGTAAACTTAAAGACTGTTGAATTCACACATTTAGTCCTCACCACTAGAATGCTGGTGCCCAAGTGAAGAGTGGATGCAGCCTCCTTTGAATGCTGTGATGCCAAACCGTGCCTTGCTTACTCCAGCACAGATAATGATGCTCTCCCAGTATCTTAGGTAGAGTGGGGGTGCCCCAGGCTCAGCATGAAGAGATTTCCTGAAGTTGGTTTCATGCCTACTGAGAGTTAAGATTGCAGATGTCCAGATCATTAGTGTGATTTGCTTGTTCAGTTCCCAGGAACAGAGGTGTGGGATGTTGGCATGGTGAAGGTGTGGCTAGATTCTGAAGCAAAGTCTGTGATGAGAAAATAAATTTCTAAAAATGCCAAAGGGGTAGCAGAAACCCTCCTTGTTTCTTTGGACCTGTGATGAATGCCACTTGATTCTCCTCTCTTCTTCCTCCATTGCTGACCTGGTTCTTCTCCCATGGCATTTGGAACCTCTGAAGGGTAGTTTCCTGCATGTTTAGCGGTTGCTAAACAAACAGGTGTTGCACACTGAGTGTCTGAAGTAAACTGAAATTTACAAAACTATTTGTTACAAGTCAGGACCCTGGAGAGAAGTGGTATCCCAAACTACCTGATTACAGATATCTTCCCTGCTCAGGCTCCCCTGAATATCCGTGAAGCAAAATCTATTTGAATCTCAGTCAAATCCCACCTGCATATCAGGGTATAGTTTTACCTTCTGCAAAGTAGTTTCACAGAGGAAATATTCCAGGTCTCAACACAGCATTGAAAACAATAACCAATAATATTTAAAACAGAAGATCATCAGAACAATAATTTGGCAGAAGGCTACTTGATTTCCTGGCTATCTTGCTTCATAAAACAGGGTTGTGCAAGGAGGAGAAGCAGTCATGTCCTCCTCTCCTGAGATTGCTCAGGAGGCAGCAGACAGCTGGTGAGGCAAGGGGGAGGTGGGGAGCACCCACAAGGAGCCAACAAGAAGAAAGTTGGGACTGTGAGTCCCACCCCGAGTCAAGAATTTTGAAAAGAGAAAACTTTTTTTTTTTTTTTTGGTTTTTTTCACCAATTTTGGGGTCTCATAAGCTTGTAAGGAAATTGTGCAAAGTAGTTTCACAGAGGAAATATTCCAGGTCTCAACACAGCATTGAAAACAATAACCAATAATATTTAAAACAGAAGATCATCAGAACAATAATTTGGCAGAAGGCTACTTGATTTCCTGGCTATCTTGCTTCATAAAACAGGGTTGTGCAAGGAGGAGAAGCAGTCATGTCCTCCTCTCCTGAGATTGCTCAGGAGGCAGCAGACAGCTGGTGAGGCAAGGGGGAGGTGGGGAGCACCCACAAGGAGCCAACAAGAAGAAAGTTGGGACTGTGAGTCCCACCCCGAGTCAAGAATTTTGAAAAGAGAAAACTTTTTTTTTTTTTTTGGTTTCTTTCACCAATTTTGGAGTCTCATAAGCTTGTAAGGAAATTGCCAAAGATGACCTTACACAGGCTGTGATCAATTAAGTATAGAGTTATTTCCTAGGAGTTCTAATTCCAGCGTCAGCGACCCACCTATAATCACCTCCTCTGGGCTCCCTCAGCACTCTGTACTCTCTTTAAAACACTCATTATCTGGTGTGGTGATGATTTATTTGTTTCCATCTCCATTACCCAACTAGACTGTGATCTCCAGGGCTGATACCTTATCTAATTAATCTCTATATCCTCAGTACCTAACAGTGACAGGAACACAGTAATAATTTATTAAATGTTTTTCAGTGAATGGATGAGTACCTGGATGGATGGAATGAAATAAAATGTTATTCTCTCCATTCAGTAGCTGGAGCTAGGAATGGGTAGATGAATTACAGCCGCCCTTCAGAATATGTGGGGAATAGGTTCAAGGACCCTTGTGCATACCAAAATTCAGGTCTGCTCAAGTCCATCAGTAGGTGCTGTAGAACCCATGTACATGAAAAATTAACCCTCCATGTATGCAGGCTCTGCATCCTGTGAATGCTCTATTTGCAACCCACGTTGGTTGAAAAAAAAATCTGCGTGTAAGTAGACCCACACAGTTCAAACCCATCTTGTTGAAGGGTCAATTGTATTCTGTTCAAGATCTAAGCTTCTCTACCATGAAAACTTAATAAATGTTTGGTGGAACTCAGCAGGCATGTGAGCACTGACTCTCTATTAGAACAGTTCAAGAAAAAGGGTTGGTGGGGGAACTCTGAAGTATAAGGTTGTCCCTGTCTCCCAAACTACTTATAAAGTCATTGGTCAAACAAAGGATGAACCTATGAAAAATAGTCAAGCAACAGAGAAAGACAGCATTATAACCAAGAACCAGATAGTTGATATTAACAAGTACTACAAGAGTTTAGAGAAATGAGAAGAGAATATGGGCGAAAGAACAACCATAGCAAGCAGAGATGAGAGCAAAGCACAGAAAATACAAGGTAATGAGCATTTACAGCATATCAGTATGACAGCACTCCCTTTTCCTGGGGACTGTCCTTTCTCTCCCTATCCACATGACTCTAGCAAGTCTCTCACCTTAGCTGGACAGATGGGATTCTGTTGGTGAATGTGGTAACAGGTAATACTCAGGAGGTGCCAATGGTCATGTTTTCCACCATATAAATGGTGCTGATATGCAGTGAAAGAGAATGCAGCTAAAGCAAAGGCAGACGCTGTGGTGAATGACAGGGCAGGAGTGGAGGTGACAAAGAGATGGTGTTTCCGTGGACTCAGTTGTTCCCAAGATCCAGCTGCA
Organism: Galeopterus variegatus; assembly: GCF_000696425.1. NCBI lineage: Eukaryota > Metazoa > Chordata > Mammalia > Dermoptera > Cynocephalidae > Galeopterus > Galeopterus variegatus. The sequence goes on from NW_007737151.1 coordinate 29,841, forward strand.
TCCTTGCCCTTCCCTCAGCTTTATCCCAGTTTTCTTTCAGTAGTTTCCCTTTTTTGTCTAACCTAGTCCAATTTGATTTTTTGTTATGAGCACACCCAAAGAGTACAAATTAATAGACATATCACCCACTGAATATAATTTGGTGTGGCTAGAGGCTAGGGTGGCGGAGCCATCGACGCATTTAAGTGGGGGAGTACTATGGTCCTATTTGTCCTTAGGGAGAGCACTGGTGGAAATGTGCATGATGAACTCAGTGGGGAAAGTGACTGGAAGTAGGGGGACCAGTCGTCAGGGGAAGAACCACCTCTTGAACCTCCAATTTTGCTGCCCCCAGTTGGAGTCAACTCTCAGAGAATAAACACTTTGGTTATTAAACAAAAAGAACTTTAGTAAACAAATAAGCAAAATAAAATCGATTACTGTTACTGTGCACACTCAAAAAACAATGTCACACCAGACCTTTATATGAACATGCTCAAATTATTCTGTAGCTTTGTCTTGGGCCATTTGCAATGGCTACTCATAAGTAAAAATGAGATCTGTCTCCTTTTCTTCCTCCTCTCTGTCTTCCCTCTTCTGTGTCCCATATTCCTTCTTTATTCTTACCTGGCTAACCCTAAACTAGGGTTACTAATTTAGGGTAAAAGAGACCTGCGTCTGAAGAAGGAGAACTCTCCTCTCAATAATCAGGGTTTGTATGGAAATATCATTGTGTATTTTCATGGCACAAAGCCCAGATCACCTACTATCTAACATCCAGAGTTGAATCACAAATATAGAAAGAGATCCAGGATTACTAATGAGCTGCCTTAGTCTGCCAAGAAACTAACTTGATATTAGAAAAAAAATTCTATTGCATGGCATCTGTCTGTAATGCCAGCCAAAGAGCTGTATAATGGGCAGTCACAATCGAAAATGACCTTCATTATGCTGAATTCCTTTCTCTAATGTGTCCATTTTTCCTCATCTTACATTCCGACAGTAATAATAGACATGGAAATAAATCTAAATTGTGATTCAAATTTCAGAATGTGAGATTCACAGGTGTGGTGGCTTTTCTCAGCTGAATGTGGGGGGGGTAGATGAGTAAGAAATCTAGGAGGATTTAACAAAGTGAGGATCATTGTTCAGAATATCAGACACGGACACAGCATGGGCAAGACTGTCTGTCTTACTCAAACCAGAATTTTTAAAAAATGCACCGAGAAGTTAAGTGAGTGATCTGCAGTTCAGGAAGAAAAAGTTAACTTAAAAACAAAAACTTAGCTTTATAGACAGGCTCCAAAATATCTTTGAGTACCTGTTTCTACTTTCTCAGTGTTGTACCTGAGGTGCCACTGGGGCCACAGGACCATTTGGCTGCTGTTTGTTTAGACTGGCTGTGTAGTTAGCAGGAAAGTGCTGGACTCACAGTCAGGAGACCTGGAGTGGAGCCCTGGCTCTGTTACTTATTGTCTCTGCCATGTCAAGGAGTCACTTAACCCTGAGTTGTAACTTCTGCAACTACAAAATGGGACTGTAATTACTATACATCCTACCTTACAGGGTGGTTAAGATCAAATGACAAAATGGTTGTGGAAGTGCTCTGTCAATTGTAAATGATATTATTATTGTTGTCAAAGTGATTTGTCTCCCTTATTTCAGAGAACACTGAAACAGCAGAAAACCAGTGTCAATTTCCACCCTATTAAAATTCCTACTTGCCCATAGCCTGAAATTTTTATGCATAACAAGTCTGTCCGTGTCTATCTTCTCCCTCAGCTTTGTCCCTGAAAACTCTCAGGCTGGGATACGCCAGTTCTCTTTTGCTACTGAAAGTATATATGATGTGTGATTTCATACAGGGTCTTTGTGATTGATTGGGAAACTCAGGCTGGGTCAACACAATACCAAATCAGAATGAATTCAGTACACAAAGTTATCAAGCTATTTGATTGGTCTTTATATACGTACATCCTCAATCTCCTAGCTTCAAAGATGGCATCAAGTTCATGACCTTTTGCTTAATGCAATATCCTGTTTCCCTCGACCACTCTGGGTATCAAGGGAAGGTACCAAATCAACCTGAGGGAGTAATTTCTTAATGAGATCCTTCAAAACATAGATGAATGGGGAGTACTGCCATTTCCATGAGAACAGAAATTATAACAGGAACTCCATTTCTTTTACCTAATGACTCATCCATTTGCTGGTGGGAGGGCCTTTTTTCTTTTTTGGAAAATAGCTGTTGCTTAACGGAGTGATAACTGTCCTGTGAATTTTTTAACAGAGCTTTCACATAAGTTAACTCACCTGAACTCATTTATTCTTAAAACCCCCGCTTCACTCTGTCCTTTCAGCAAGCTTCCTGAGAGTATATTTTCATCACTCTATCTCCATAATTGCCTCCCAGGCACTTTTCGAGGTCTCTCGCCATCAACTGAAGTTGTCTTGACCTGGCCATGACCAAATACTATTTAAATGCCAACTCCAATGGTCTTTTCTCCATTCTCGTTCAACCCAGAATCTTGGTAGCATTTGGTTCTTTTGAACTGCCCTCCCCAATTTGTAAGCCTCTTATCTCCAGAACAGTCTTCCTCATCACTCTATGCCTGTCTTCTTTGTGTGTTCTTCTTCCTCTGTACCTTGGAAACTCTTGTTCCTGAGGACTCTCTCCTGGCATTTTTTCTCACTCTGTGTTCTCTCACTAAGCTCTCTCATCCTCTATTATGGTTTCAGTTATCATCTCTATGTACCCATGACTAAATCCAATCCAGACTTCTCACTCTGTCTCTTCAAGCTGTAAGCCCCGACTTTTAAAGATTTACTATGCTTTGCTACATTGATGGGCTGCAGGTTCCTCAAACTCAACATGTCTTGAACAAAGTTATGTTTTCTCAAACCTCTTGTTGATGATTCTACAATTTGCCCACTGGTTTAAGCTAGAATCGTTTACTCCTCCCCCACCATTTCCCTCCACATTGAATCAAACATCAGGTTTTCCCCATTCCTTCTAAAAATCACCCAAATTTGTCTTCTATCTACAATAACTACCACTGTCTTAAGTTTGTGTGACACCAACGAATAGCTTCCCACTCGTTCCTACCAGTTCTCTGCCTCTCCTTTCTCCAGCTCATTCCCCACACTGCTGTGGGTGATCTTTCTAAACACACAAATAGGAGTTCAGTACTTCTGCCCAAAACTCCTCAATGACTTCTTATTTTTGACAGACTAATATCTAAACTCAGCATGGATGGCCCATCAAGCTTCTAATTTCGCTCTATATTGGATCCTCATTTCTCATCTTTTCCACTCATGTTCTTCACCACCTCTCAAGCTGTAGTAAACTATTCATTTTTTCCTAAATGCAACATACCCTTTAGGTTAAATTTACACTTTGCAACCTGAGCAGAGATGGAAACCAGGGGAAAACCAGGTCGGGGAGAAAGGGAAGGAATGAGTGAATCCTATAGATTTTGTAACCTCTCTCTCTTTTTCTCTCTCTCTCAAAAGAGAGAGATATCTAGATGCTAGATATCTCTACATCTATCATCTATCTATCCATCTGTATAGAGAGCTTATCATATTGTGTAAACTATTTGTCTATTTCTTCCACCACACAATTTAATTTGATGCAAGTATAAGCATCATTCCCATTTTAAAGATATGAAAACTGAGGCACAGAGACTTGCCAGTAGTAACACAGCTAGGACTGAGCTAACACTGAGCTGGGACTGAAACCTAGGTTTTATGACTACCGACTCTGGCTACTTTCCACTCTCCCAGAAGAATATTACAAGCTTACACATTTACCCTAAGACAGGAAGTCCTCCAGATGCACTGAATTAAGCCTGAATTAAGTCTGATCCTTACTCTTGGAGTGACTTGGAATACTGGAATTTCCCTACTGATTTAAGCATCCAGCTACAGTCATAGAAACATCATGGCAATGGGTTTTGTCTGTAAAATATTAACTGAGAAATGATATCAATTATCAATTAATTTAAAAACAGACACTATAACAATCAGTAAAGGAACAATCTCCTGGCTTTCTTATAATCATGACACCCTTATTTGTTGCTTGAGCCAACAAATATGGGACCACTCTCCCAAAGCTTGACATGGTCTGGGGACTTCAGGATTTGGTTTTATGTGCTGATAACTTTTTCCCTTCAATAGTGTTGTGAAAATAACCAGCTATTACCAGCCAGGTATGTCTGGAAAGAGGCCAATCAGTGATGTGGAAAACAGGAGAAAGTGTTAAGACTTAGATGAAAAATTGGAAGTCTTAAGGTACTTTAAGGCTGAGAAAAAACTTTGGCAAAGTGTTAAGACTGTAAGTCCAGCTGTTCCTAGAGTAGAAACACTCTGTGATCAGGAGGGACTGGAAAGTCCATGGCTAAATGTTTGCTTCTATTTCTTTTTTACTACTTTCATTTTGGTACTAATTTGGGGTACCTGATAATATTTGTAGTTTTGTTGTTGATATTCTGCTGTACTTTATCAAAACATAAATAAATAAGCCTGTTTAACAGATATGCAGCATTCTCGAGTATGATTTGCTTACATTCAGTGGTGAAATTTTCCCCCTGGAGACCCAGCCTCAATTTTATGAAAGAGGTTATCAAGAAACTGGGATTTGTAGATGATTGTTTTAAAACAAAATTTGCTAGAATGTGTTTGTTAGCTTTTGCAAGGATCATCTGAAATTTTAAATAGCAAGTTTAGAATTCCTTTATTTAAAGATACTTGCTGGTCAATATTTGCAAATCATGTATTGATAAGGGATTTATGTCTTGAACATAGGAAGAATTCTTACAACTCAATAATAAAAAGACAAACAACCCAATTCAAAAATGCACAAATAATTTAAATAGACATTTTCCAAAAGACAATATACATGAAATAATGCTCAACATTATTAGTCATCAGAAAAAAGAAAATCAAAACCACAGTGAGATACCACTTCACACCCATTAGGATAGCTAGACCCAGAAAGTCAGACAATAACAAGTATCAGCAAGATGTGGAGAAATTGAAGTCCTCATATATTTCTCTATGAGAATGTAAAGTAGTGCAGCTACTGTGAAAAACAGACTGTTAGTTCCTCAAATAGTTAAACACAGAGTTATTATACAACCTAGTAATTCTACTTCAGGAAATACACCCAAAATAATTGAAAGCAGGGAGTTATCAAATATTTGTACACCACTGTTAATAGCACCATCATTCACAATAGCCAGAAGGTGGAAACAACCCAAATATCCATCAATTGATGAATGGAAAAAATAATATGGTATATCCATACAATGGAATATTATTTGGCCATAAAAAGGAGTAAAATACTAATTCATGCTATAGCACGAATTAACCTTAAAAACATTATGCCAAGTGAAAAGCCAAACACAAAAGACCACATATTATATGAATCTACTTATATGAGAGCTTGTTTGGAGGTTCTAGCAGGGGAGTGCAGCTACTCATATATCCTTGACTGAAGAACGGTCCTCTGGTCTATCAGGGAAGGTCATCCTCCTTGACTGAATACACAGCTTTGGGAGGGATGCATGTGGAGTAGTGAGGGAGGAAGGGGACACCTGCCTAGCCAGCCAGATCAACCGAATCATCCTGGCAATCAATGGAGTGACAGATATCACAGCCAGATCACCCTCACATCCTGACTCTGTTTATATGAAATGTCCAAAATAGGCAAATTTATAGAGACAGAAAGTAACTTAATGGTTGCTTGAGGCTGCGGGAGGGGATGGGGAAATTGTGGGGTGAGGGCTAAAAGGTATGGAATTTATTTTTGAGGTGATAGAAATATTTAAAGACTGATTGTGATGGTTGTTGCATAACTCTGTGAATATACTAAAAACCAGTGAGTTGTACACTTTAAACGGGTTAATTGTATGGTATGTGGATTACATTTCAATAAAGCTGTAACAGAGAAAATGCTTCCTGGCCATGTTCTCTGTGCCTTGTGCTGTATCACGTCCCGGAAACAGGAATACAGAGATAACTGAGACTCAGAGCCTTCAAGGAGCTTATGATTTAAGGAGGCAGAAAGGAAAGGAAGCAACTTTCAAGGTAGAATAAAAGAAGTGCCATAACAGAGCTTGGGGCTTCCGGCAGAAATAACGAATAGTTATGACTGATGCAATTAAGGAATGCTTCAGGTAGGAGGCAGAATTTAATCTGAATCTTGAAGTGTGAATATGAATTTAATTTATTAGACACAGCTTCAGGGTGTTGTTGAGACAAGGGTGGGAAAGGAAGATCATTCCAAGTTGAGGGATGATCACATGCAAAGAAATGGGAGCCTGCAGTTACCTGGCATGATCAAAGAACAACCAAGAACTTGATGGTACATAAGGAGTGTGGAGGGGTGTTGTGAGAGATGAATCTGGAAAGGTAGCCCAGGGTCAGATTCCTGAGGGCCTTGAATTTCTTGGAGCTTGGACTATTCCCTGAGGTAGGACTCCATTTCACACAGCAATGGTGTGGTAAAGCTCCAAGTAGGTATGATAAAGTGGTATCTATGACTCTGCCACCTACTAGCTGTGACCTTGGGCAAGTCATCTAACCTCTCTGGACCTCAATTTCTTTAACCTGAAAGTAAAGACAAACATCCTACTCATAAGTTTGTAGTACTGATCAAATGAAAGGGGAATGTGGCAGACACTGTGGGCTGGATAACCCAGCATCTATTCCCAGCTCCTTTCTCCCTTTCCTGCATCTACAAACAGAGACTTGAAAAGCCAAATACTTGCTCAGTTTCTCTTGGAGCTTGAAGTAGCCACATGACAGTGGTATACTTATGGCTAATGATACATAAACAAAACACTGCTGAGGGTCTTCTAGCGGAGTTTTTCTTTCCTGAAGAAAAGATACAGACATTGCTAATGCTGTCTGCTTTGCCCTAGTTTCTGCCTTAAATGCAGATGTGATACCTGAGACTCTATTAGCCATCTTTTTTTTTTTTTTCCTTTTTGTCTTTTTTTCGTGTCCGGCAACGGATCGCAACCCTCAGTGTCGCGCCCGTACCGGACCGGGACCGGCAATGGGATCGCAACCCTCGGTGTTGCACCCGCACCTCGCTCAGCCAGTGAGCGGGAACCGGTCTGTATGTGGGATCCAAACCCTCGGCAGGAGCGCCACCACGCTTCCCAAGCGGCACACTTATCCAGTGCGCCACCGGGCTGGCCCTCTATTAGCCATCTTGCAGATGAATTTCTGGCAACAATGAAAATGAAAAGCCAGTGTTTTAAAGAGGGATGGCAGTGAAGAGAGACTGAAAGAGAATCTGGACTGTTGATGGCACCCATCAATGAATGCTAGCAGCCACCTACTTGTATGAGTTGTTATTAGTTGGGGTTTCTGTTACCTGCAGCCAAAATCATTCTTAACTTACAGAGTTTATGAAAGAACTTTATAAGCCAAAAATTGATTTTCAAAGGTAAGGAATAATTTTTAAAGGAGGAGAAATATATTATTTGAGTTATATTTAGATAGCAGTTAAAAACAAATTAAGAAGGATGAATTGTTGTAGGGAATGTTAGTGAGGTAGTAATGACAAGAATGAAGACAATAAACTAAGAAAGTGCAGAGGTGGTGAGGAGGGGGAGGAGGAGACAGATACCAGAGAGATCATAGAGGGGAAAACTGATAGGACTGAACAACTGTTTATACATTGGGGAGGGTGCAGAAGTGGGAGGGTTTGAAGATATTTTGGAAGGTTTTAGTCCTGGTGACTGAAGGGATGGTGGGAGCTGTAAATCTACATTCATAATACAGGAACAAGTATAACTTTAAGGAGAAAGATAATGAATTCAATTTGGACACATTGACCTTGAATTGCCTGCAATACATGTAGGAGAGGTGCTGTAGACAGTTGACAATATGGGACTTAGAGGACAGATGGAAATATTCACTTGGGTGTCATCAGTGTGCAAGTGGCAGTTGAAGCCATGGGACTGGGTGTGATCACTCATGAAGATTGGAGTAATAGAGGGGCCAGAGATGAAAACTTGGGGTGATGTCTACCTTTAAGTATTGGATGAATGAAGATGGAAGAATCAGTAGATAAGAGACTAAGAAGAAGTATTCAAACGTTAAAAAATATATATTGAGTGCCTACTATGTGCCAAACACTGGGCTAGAGGCTGAGCAGTCAGAGAAGAAGGAAGAGAACCAGAAGCATATGGTGCTTGGTAGGGTGTGGATCAGGAGTGTCTGGTCAACAGTGTCAAATGCTGAAGAAAAGTCAAGTGGAATGAGAAATAAGGAACTCCTTTCTTCGGCCACATTCATATAAATTCCTTTAATGGGAGTTTAATGTCAGCTGTAATAGCCCGTCTGGAAGATAAATGCTAAATTAATTTGGGAACTGACTTCTAAAACTCTCAAGTAGCCTAAATCATTTAAAAGAGGTTCAAATTCTATTATGTGATATTGAATTGGTTTCCGCAGGTGGTTGTGCAACATTCTCCTCTAGATATCTGTTTATTAAATATGGTTTCTGTCCAGTTCCTCCTAGGAGCAAGAATAGTGGTGGTTGAGAGAGCAGTGCAACTCTGTCAAGTCACTCTGATACCTGATTCTGTGAATGTGAATTACAGCTCCTTGACCTGAACTCCAAAAGACCATAGCACCTGTGCTGTGCAATATGCACTTGGTTCTTGTGGTCCTTTTTTTTTTTTTTTTTCTTTTTCTTGTGTCATGGGTGTTATTCTTGTCTCCCTAAATAGACTGAAAGTTCCTTAAGGGTAGAGATTATGTCTGATTCTGTGAATGTGAATTACAGCTCCTTGACCTGAACTCCAAAAGACCATAGCCCCTGTGCTGTGCAATATGCACTTGGTTCTTGTGGTCCTTTTTTTTTTTTTTTTTCTTTTTCTTGTGTCATGGGTGTTAGTCTTGTCTCCCTAAATAGACTGAAAGTTCCTTAAGGGTAGAGATTATGTCTTTTGCCTCTCTCCTATTCTCTACAGAGCTGGACAAAAAGTAGGCATTCAATAAATATTTGATTATGTCACGGGAATGTGGTCAAGGTAGCTTTATAAAATGCCAATGTGCATTTTATAAAATGCACAGTTTAAAAAAACCCAATGCCATTTTAAATACCAATATCAAGAATCTAGCTATCTAATTCCATTGTTATGGGATATAGTTTTGAAGGGTATAAAGAAAGTGCATGAGTGAACTAGCCTGTGTAGATGGTATCTTGGGCTGCAGAAGTAAGCAAAAAACAGATCCAGCTTGAATGAAGCTCTGTACCACTTGGAAGCAATATCCCAGAACTCTGTGGGGGAAGACTGGATTAGTGCCGACAGAATGGAGGATATTTCAGGAATCCACTGCAATATTTAAAGATATATGCTTGGGGTCTCTATGGGCCCAGTCAACAATAACAAGTACATCAGAACCTTTTTTGTAAAGTAGTTCAATAAACATTTATTGAGCTTATATCATGAGCAGATACATGTATCTAGCTATTAAATATTATAGCTTCTCAGAATTCAATACTAGGATGTTCATCTCTTCTCACTCTATGCTCTCTCCTTAGGTGAATTCATTTACAGCCTCTGCTCCAATTACCACCCATAGGCAAATGACACATGTGTTTGTATCTTCAGATCAGAACTCTGCTCTGAGATCCGGACCTCTACATCTAGCTTCCAGCTTGACACCTGCTGTTGGATGGCTCCCAGGAATTTCAAATGAAACAGGTGTTATAAAGAACTCATGCTCTTTTGTCTCTGTCCACCGTCCCCTTCAACCAAACCTGGCCCTCTTCCAGAGTTCTCTGTCTCAACTGATGACACTTTCATCTATCTTGTTCTATGAGCCAGAAACCTAGCAGTCACCATTGACACATCCCACATCTATCACTCTCATATCCAGTCCCTCAGGAAATCCCAACCATCACTTCCACCTGCAAAATATAGCCGTATTTGCATATTTTTCTCTATTGCCACTGCCACAACCCTAGTCCCAGCCACAATTTGTTCTTACCTGGCTTGGACCGCTGCAAGTTTCTTAATTGGTCTCTCCACTTCCACTTTTGTCTCTCTCTTGTTTGATCTCCACCCAGCAGACAAAGTGATCATTTTTAACATGCAAATATGGTCATGCCACCCTGTTGCATAAAATCTTTCAATGGCATATCTTTTGTCTTATAATAAAGAACAAAATAATTTATTTACCTTACAGAGCCTGGAATAATTCCCAAGTTTCTAACTTGGGCTTTCATTTAATATAGAAGGCATATTATTTATGTATTTTTATTTTTTCATTGCACAATGGAAACATTTTCTGAGGCCCTTTCCAATTTCTCTCTAAGAAGGCATATTTTTGTGAGTGAACCCAAACAGAATTTTGAAAGCAACCTTCCAAATCCTTAGAATTACAGCATTTTTGGAGCTTAGAGTGTTGCGTAAGTCTTAATTTTCCAGATAATTGAAATTTGCTCCTTATAACCATTGTATCCCATATTTATGCCTTCACTTCACTGGATATAACTTAACCTTTTCATGATGATGTGGTGATTCTGGCATCTTTCTTCCTGTTAAATTCACTTGTCAGTGTGTCAGCTTCCAGATCCCCCCTTTTTTTTGGTCTCTCTTTTAATGTATTTTTGAATGGGATATATACATACACACATGCATACATACACAAACACATTCTGACACACACACACACACACACACACACACAGGAAGGGTCTTCAAAAAGTTTATGGAAAAATTTGTATTATCTTTTGATTCTATTTTCCCATGCACTTTTCGAAGTGCCTGTGTGTATATACACATACACATGTGGAATGAATTGGCTCACATGTTTGTGGAGGTTGGCTAGGAAAGTCTGAAATCTGCAGTGCAAGCCATCAGGAAGGGCAGGCTAAAATCTCAGGCAGGAGCTGACACTGTAGTCCATAGGAAAATTTCTTCTTCCTCAGGGAAACCTCAGTTTTGCTCTTAAGGCCTTTCAAGTAACTGAATATGGCCCACCCAGATGATGGGGAATAATGTCCTTTAATTAAAGCCAGCTGATGGTAGATGTTAATAACATCTACAAAAGGCCTTCACAGAAATACCTAGATTAGTATTTTATGGAATAACTGGGGGCCATCGCCTGGCCAAGTTGACACACAAAACTGACCATCATACCTGTGAACCCAATATTTATGGTTGGACACACATTCTAATCCATAGGCTGGAGAGAGGCTTGTGGATAGCTATTGCCCTCAATGCTCATAGGCTTTTTTGTTTCTTTCTGGATTAGACAGCCATATTCCAGATGGTTAAAGTTGCTGGAAGCCTGAACTCCAGATATAATCGAAGTGGTTCTATATGGTATTTGGAATTCACATTTTAAATTTAATTTTGAAACAGAAATAATTAGGGTGGCCTAAAATGTGCAACAAAGAATGATTAGGACAATAGCAGCAAAAACTAGACATCCAGGAAATAGGAGAAAACTCCGGGATTGAACTAATGAGAACCTTCACACCATAACTGAGCTAAACAGTTTAGAGGAAACCCTATCAGAAGTAACCCATTCTTTGCGGTTTAGATATTTGTACATATCATCAGGAAGAAAACACCCTAAATGAATCTATAAACTTGGGCATGTTGACATGAAATTAAAGAAATATTATTGTATTAGTTTGCTCTTGTGTTGCTGTAACAGAACACCTGAGACTGGGTAATTAAAAAGAAAAGAAATTCATTTGGCTCATGATTCTGGTGCAGCCACATCTGGCACAGACCTCAGGCTGCTTCCACTTATGGTGGAAAGTGGCAGGCAGCTGGCAGGTGCAAGCAGATCACATGGCAAGAGGAAGCAAGAGAGAGGGAGCTGCCATCATCCTTTTAACAACCAGCTCTTGTGTGAACTAATAGAGCGAGAACTCACTCACTATCCTCCCCCCCCCCCCC
>NW_007737151.1:42063-51539 GCF_000696425.1 Galeopterus variegatus
CCCCCCCCCCCCCCCAGGGAGAGCATTAATCCATTCATGAGAGATCCACCCCCATGACCCAAACCACTCCCAACACTGCCGCATTGGGGATCAGATTTCAACATGAGCTTTGGGGGACAAACATCCAAACTCTATCAATTATTAAGAAATAATGATAATTACCAAGCACTGTGCTAAATGCTTTGCATAAGGATTATCTATCTCTTTTATTTCTCAGACAAGATTTTTAAAGGTAAGCGTAAACAGATCATATCTTGATTCGTGGGGCCCAGACCTAAAGGCTCTTGTTTCCCCAGTGCCCAAGAGAACGGGATTTGGACTACAATTGGGAGCAAGGATGGAATAGAAATTGAAAATAGGGGAGGTTTGTTATGGTTAAATCTGAAATTTATATAGCTTATATGTAGTTTGTGCTTCAGAATTTCCTCACACTGTCCAGCCTCAGCTTACAAACTCCCAAATTGTAAATATCTCTTATACTTTCCCCTCTGGTGCTACCACCTGTGAGTCTCTTTCCTTCCTGTGTCATTTGGCACCCCTCTTTCTCATAGACCATCCATCAGTGGCATAGGCGATTGACCCATGCACTCATCCCCGGACCCATAAACATTGTCTTTTTCTCGTCCCTCTCTGTAGGAACAACAGTGGCACTGTTCTCCTGGTTTTCCCCTCCTCCAAATTTTCTTCCTCGGGCACAGCATCTCTATATTTTCAGCTCTTCCCAACCTAGGTTCCAGTGGAGCGTGGCTCCATATTTGAGGATGAAGTGGCAGAATGCGGTGAAAACAGTACTCAAGTATGACTCAGACTCACTCGGGTTTGCGTCTTAGCTTCATCTCTCTGAGTTTTGGTTTTCTTATCTATAAAATGTGAATAGTAATACCTTCTTTCCCTACCTCAAAGGGTTTTTGAGAACAGCAAAATCAAACTGAGTTAATAGAGAAAGAAAGTACTTTGTCAATTCTAAACACACATATGCCTATATCCTAGTGGAGACAGAAAAACACAGAGTCCAAGACAAAGACGTGCCGAAGAACCCAGAAACTAGGAGAATGAGAGTATACAAAATGGATTATGAAATTTTGCTTTGAGGCTTGGGGCAATTTTTTTGTTGTTTCTGAGTGAAAGCAATGTTCTTTTGTGAGCTGAAAACAATCCTGATCAAGGCTAGGTAAGAGCAGTACCGGTGATGCATCTGTATCCATAAGCTTTGAAGTAAAATTAGACATTACAAAAACCCAACAGTACCCTCAATCTCCAAAGGCCTGGAAAACGACCTAAAGTCACCTTCAGCTTCTCCACAGAAGTCTCTATGCACCTGCTTATTTTTTAAAATTAAATTAAATTTACCTTAAGCAACAGTCTTCCGGATAAACAAACATGACTTACACAAGTATCCGGCATTTCATTTGCTGGTGTTAGAACATGATGGAGAACTGATACATATGTATTTAAAAAGTATCTAAATACGTCCTTTAAAAATGCACTTTTTGATGTTTAAATTAGAAAGTGACACAGTCACTGTTGTTTTTTAAAACTTATTTTTCAAAACTAGCAAACATACAGTATTTTAACCATATTATGGTTTACATAGGGTTTTGTGGGCTAAATCTTGGGCTCTAACCCGGGAGGCAGCATGTCGATAATGGAACATAAAATTAGGAGTCAGAACCTGGTTTGCGTCATAGCTCTGCCACGTACTTGCTATGTGACCTTAGTTTTTGTGAGGCTCAGTATTTTCTTATATACGATGTAGATGTTACCTTCCTTTCTGTGCTGTGGTAATGACCAGAAATGATATATATTTCGTTTCCTATTTCTGCCATAACAAATTACCTCAAACTCAGTGTCTTTAAAACAATTTATTATCTTACAGTTCTGTAAGTCAGAAGTCCGACCTGGGTTTCACTGGGCTAAGATCAAGGTGTTGTGGCTGCATTCCCTGTTGGGAGCTCTAGATGAGAAAGTGTTTCCTTGCAGTTTTCCAGTTTCTAAAGGCTTCCCACATTCCTTGGTTTCTTCCACCATCTTCAAAGCCAGCAATGTTGCATCTCTTTGATATTCTTTCATAGTCATATCTCCCATTTACTTTTCTTGGCCTTCCTCTTTCACTTTTAAGGACCCTTGTGATGACATAGGACCTCACCAGGTAACCTGGGAGAATCCCCCCATTTAAAGGTCAGCTTATGAACAATCTTAATTCCATCTGAAACCTAACTCTCTTCCTCCATGTAACCTAACATTTGAGGCTACTTCAAAAAGTTCATGGAAAAAATAGAATTAAAAAATAATATGAATTTTTCCATGAACTTTTTGAAGTGTCCTTGTATTCACAGGTTCTGAGGATTAGGAGGTAGACATCTTTGGAGGACCATTATTCTGCCACACATACACATATGCACACACACACACTAAACTTTAAAAATTGTTTTTGAACAATTTGAAATTTGCAGAAAATTTGTAAGGATAATACAGAGAGCTTCCATATACTCGTTACCCATTTTCTTCTAATGTTAACATCTTATATTACCATGGTACAATATTCACAATTAAGAAACCAATACATATATTACTATTAACTCGACTGCAGACTTTATTAGGATTTTACCAGTTTTTCTGCTAATGTCCTTTCTGTGTTCCAGGATCCAATCCAGGATACCACATTGCATTTAGAGAGCTATTACTTTTAATAACAATCTTATTATTTCTATGACAAAATATATTCTTAATTCCAAGCAACTGATGTAGTTGAAGTTTTAAATATTCCATAGAGACAAAATAGACAGAAATCCTTTCTACTTTAAACATTCTTTACTCCTCCTTTTCTTAAATATATTTATTAAGAACCTAATGTGATCCAGGTGTGTTTCTATGCCCCAGGGTTACAGAAGTGAATGAAACAAACAAAGCAGTTAAATAAAATAAAGAAATATAAAACCAGAAAAGATATAATGCTGGGTGTGTGGGGAATAGTTTAAACCAGTGTGGTCATGGATGCAAAGTCTGAAAGAGGTGAGGAAGTGAGCCACATGACTATTTGCGGGAGAATCACTCTAGTCAGAGAACACAGCCGGGGCACATTTCTAAGGCCACCTGATAGGTTGGAGAAAGAATGAAGAGGCCAGAGCTGCTGAAACAGAGTGAAAGATGTCCAAGAGGTGACAAAATATAGTGCCCAATTATATAGAGCCTTATAAGCTATTGGAAGGACTTTGACTTTGACTTTGAGGGAGATGAGAAGCTATTGGAACGTTTTGCACAGAGGTTTAACATGAGTTGATTTTTCATTTTAACAAACTAAATTCTGGATGCTGTGCTGAATATAAGTTGTAATGGGGCAGATGTTTCAGGCAAACCTAGTAGGAGGCTATTGCACTAATCCAGGAGAAAGATGATGGTGGTTTGGACCAGGTTGGTAGCAGGAGAGGTGGTAAGAAGGGGTTAGACTCTAGTTACATTTCGGAGGATAGTCAACAGAATTTTTGATAAATTGGATGTGAAATATGTGAGAAAGAAAGAACTAAAAAGTGATATCAAGGTTTTGGGTCTGAGCAACTAGAAGGATGGAGATACCATAAACTGACATGGTGAGATAACAGAAGGAGCAGATTTATCTGGGCATGGGCAGAGGAGCTATGCCAAGAGTTTGGTTTTGTACATGTTAATCTTGAGATGCCAAATATATATCCCGGTGGAGCTCTGAAGTAGGCAGCTAGATACATGAATATGAAGTTCAGGGAAGGGATCTGGGCTGGAGGTATAACACTGGTAGTTGTCAATGTGTAGATGATATTTAAATTCATGAGATTAAAAAAGTGAGTGTACAGAGAAAATAAAAAACCAAGAACTGAGCCCCAGAAAATTAAAATATAGAAAGGTGAGGAAGATGAGGGTGAAGCAGCAGCAGAGATTAAGAGTGAGAGGCCAGTGAGGTGCAAGAGGACCGGGAGAGTCCCGGAGCCAACCAAAGCAAGTATTTCCAGGAGGAAGAAGTGATATATGGTGTGATAAGTCAACTACAGTGAGGACTGAGAAGTGGCCGTTGGAGCCAGCAAGGTGGAGGGGACGCCTAATTGCAATGATTTGAAGAGAGAATTGGTGGAGAGGAATTGAAGATGATGAGTATGGGCAATACTTTTATGGAGTATTGGTAACAACTTCTCAGTAGATGGCTTCTACTTTGCAGAGAAATAAGCAAGGTCATCCACTTAGAGTGAGGATAGGGAGTGCTGGGGGCTGAGGAAGAAGGTAAAGTATTATTTGTTTAGAAGTGGGGAGGATAAATGAATAGATAAATGTAATAAAATTACTGAGTAGCATTAAGGGCCCACTTGAGGTTAGTGGTCATTAATTTAAAGTGAGACCAGTAGGCATGTGCTGTGTTTTCCCCAGGCACATTTATCTGCAGAGGTGCAGTTTCAGAGGAGGCAGAAAATTTGATTAAAATAGAGTGGAGACTTTGCTATATGGGTATGATGAAACAAGACAAGGGGCAGGGGAGTCAGGGGTATATATAAGAGAGAGATTATAATGATGGGCCATGGAATCTAAGCTTTGTAATAAAGGAAGTAAATAAAGACTGTGAAGGATAAGAAATAATGAAAAGGTGATAGAACCAATGAATTAGAGGTCTTAATGGGACTGAAGAATTGCTGGAGATGGGGTAGTAGAGGGAATGAGGGGAAAAATAAGTGGTAGTAGGATACCAGGATGTATAAAGTTCAGATCATGGAGGATGTACAAGTACTGGTAATGATCACATCATGGGAGTTAGTGGCTGAAGATGGACGGGCATAGGTGAGATCACTTGAGAAGAGGAGAGCAAGGAACTGAGAGTCCAAGGTGCAGGAATGAATCTCTATGTCTATTATGGAAATTGCCAAGAACTGAGGCAGATGTACGTTGGAGAAAGAAATTGTACCAAGAGCTAAAATACTCAAGAAATCAGTGCTCTGTGGATAGCTGGAACAAGGAGGGTATAGTAAGTGGTCTGGTCTGGTGACATGAGTTCAAAACAAGGGTGTTTTGGAAGAAGGGAAAAAATGTTCTGGGAATGGCAGTGGAAAACAAGAAGGCCACCTACTCGACTTCCAGATCCCAGTAGTACGAGGGTTTGGTACAAAAAGAAAACAGCCACAACTTAAGAAGGCAACAGGAGAAAGGGTGTTCTCAGGGAGAGCTGATTTTCAGTTACAGCAAAAACGGGAAGGAATTTTGCAGAGAACAGACCAAGATTATAGGAAAAACAGTTTATGGAAAGTAGAGTGGACTTCGATGTAAAAATATTTGGTCCATTGGTTGATGGCAGCAGAATATTATCTCTGTGTGTCCTGAGCTGTGTTTTATATCCTACAGTTTTCTTAGAGACTTGATAAAGGATAGCTGTAGAGTAAGACATAGTCTGTGGGTAGGTCTCTAGCAGTGGCCACAAGAGAGGGGTCCCTGATCAGTCAATATAAGTCCTGGGATCTGCTAGGAATGTCTGTTATTGCAGCAGAGAAGCAGAACTCATCAGACTGCCATAGCTTAGTGACTATCCTTTGAATCTATCTAACACCTCTTGTCCTGATTTCTGTATTCTTCAAACAATCTTTGGACTTTAATTCGGTTTTTCAAGTTATCTTTTCTTTTGGCAGAGAATGTGCTGGCTAGCTGGCAGTTCCATTTCTCAATGTAAATTAATCAATTGGCTTCCCATTTAATCAGTTAGTCTCCTGTAAATTTGGTTAGCATGAGTCAGTCCCCTGAAGCCTGATCACCTCTGTGTCAATGCCATAAAAATCAACTTTCTGAATTTGTTAAGCTGAAGACCAGATGCTGGCACTCATGATGACCACAATAATGTGGCCCAGCCTGGAGCAACTGTGTCTGCTTTCCCCAAAGATTTACCTTAATTCCATTCTACTAAGAATGTGTTTTAAAGAGAGTGAGGCTCAACCCTTTACAAATGCCCTGTTGTTTAGACAACAAAAATCTGTTGGCACCGGATTATTTATCCTTATGCAAATATAATATGAAGTGCAAAGGAACAATGTGCTTTGGCAAATATTTTGGTGAATTCACATACTTTCACCTCAAGAACACTGACTAGGGCAGCAAGATATCTTGACTGGTCTTATTTCACACAAGGAAAGCCCAGGTGGCTAAGAGAATTAGGACAGTGATGGATTAGAATTCTCAGTCCACAAATGCCTGGACTCATGTTCTAAAGAGAAATGTTTCTAGTTTGAAGCTCAACATGAGAACTAGCTAAGTCCCACCAAATGTTATGATCTGTGGGAATGAATATTCTGATCCTTTCTGACTTTGAAATCCACAGTACTGTGATTAGGACATATTGCCTTCCTCCCTTTTAAAGGGACTGGCTTTATCCATTGTCTGAAGCATGAAAATTCAAAGAGTTAACAGACCCAACTATCTTAATTTCTCATAGTAACAAAGGAAGATGTTTATCTCAATCTTTGTCTTGTAACACCGCCCCACCCTGTGTGTGTGTGTGTGTGTGTGTGTGTGTGTTTATGTATAGAGTTTACATTGTTGTTGTTTTAAAAATGAAATCATGAGAAAAAAAGAGTCAAAGTAAAGCAGTAATTCTGGGCCCAAAATGAGGCTGAGTAGAGAGGAAGTAACAGAAAGGAAATGCCTATGATCCTTTTCCAAATGCCCATTAGTTGATGACAAAATTCAGGTGAAAGAAGAAAAGAGCTATAAACAATACTGGGTTTGTTCAACCAAAACAGGCATTATAGGTAACAGCTGGAAGAGAGGTCAGCAAACTGTGGCCTGCAGGAAAAACCCAGGTCACCACCTGATTTTGTGTGGCCAACTAGCTAGAATGGTTTTTACATTTTTAAATAGTTGAAACAAATAAAAGGAAGACTGGTATTTTATTGCACTTGAAAATTACATGGAATTCAAATGTTAGTGTTCCTAAGTAAAGTTTTATTGGAACATAGCCACATCCACCATTTACATATTGTCTGTGGTGGCTTTCACACAACAAGGGCAGACTAATTACAACAGAGGCTGTATGGCCCACAAAGCCATAAATATTTAATGTCTAGCTCTTTACAGAAAAAATTGCCAATTCCTTAGCTGGAATGATAAATTGATATTCGATTTTTATAAGATGGCAACTGTTTATCAGCTCACATCCTTAAACCCCAAATTTGAAGTGATTTAGGGAAGGATGAATGGATATTTAAGTTCTGTATCTTTTCTAATTTATTCTTCAATAAAAATCTTTACCAGTGAATTTAACTGCAAGTATTTACTCAGCAACTCCTATTGCCTCTATCCCTAAGGAACTCACAGAGGTGGACCACCAGATTGTAATTTGGAAGTTGAAATCCAGAATTCAAAATATCCTTTGGCATTCTAGTTTTTGGTTCTACTCAGTGATGTGAATATCAAATACTTATCTGGAGTAGAGCTGAGCAAGAGGATGAGTGAGCCTGTTAACAATATTGAATCTGCAATCAGAGAATAGGAAAGTGTTTTTGGATATTAAAAGTATGACTGCTAAAATAAAAAAAATTAGCAGAATGGCTGAATGATACAATGGGTATGGCTAAAGAAGAAATCAGTTTTTGGAAATTCAGATGAAGTTTCCAATAACTAAATATAAAACTAAAGACAAAGAGATGGAAAATATCAGAGAAAAACTGAGTCATGGAGGATCAACCCAGCTCCATGAAGTTATCAGTGCTCAGGCTTGTTTTTATCTTTCTGTTGCCTTCATTCTTCAAGGTGTGACTTCCATTTTCAGTTGACCTCACAGCCCAAGGCAACTGCTGGAGCTCCATCCATCTTGCCTCTGTTTGAAGCAACCAAATAAAGGAAGTGGGAGAAAGAATAAAATGGACCCCTCTCCCAGTTCTGTCAGTTCTCTTCAAGGAAGCTTCCTAAAAGTCCCACATTATTTATTTTAATTTAATTGGCCAGACTTTGATTATATGGCCTAAAGAAAGACTGAAAAATATAGCATTTACTCCAGGCAGCAGTGTACTCTGCTAAAAACTGAGGTTTGATTCCTGAGAAAAAAAGGGAAAACTGGACTTGGGCTAAGCAATTTGCAGTTTCTTTAATAAATCCTATTCTTAGGCAAAATGACATTTAAGCATGAAGGCAAACACATATTAATAAGTTTTATTATTCGTGGACCCTCTCTAAAATACTCAATGGCGTACTAAAACTAAAAAGTAATACAATAGTCTGGCCAGTTAGCTCAGTTGGTTAGAGTGTGGTGCTGATAACACCGAGGTTCAGAGTTTGATCCCTATACTGGTCAGCTATCAAAAATAAATGAATAAATGCATAAAATAAAATAAAATGACTTAAAAAGTAATACAATAAAGAGAAAGACATGACATACAAGAAACCAGTGGTGTGCTGGTAAATGTTTAATAACCAACTCTCTGGGGCGGAAAAGTCCTGACTTGTATCATGGAAATCACTCCCACCATGGCTGACATCAAGCCACCAATATGGTGTCATTGAACACAGAATTGGAAAGAGATACTAACAATCGGCTCTTGTGAGCTAGTACAAGCTGGCTCCAGCATACCACTGAAGGAAACAATGATAAACAACAAAAACAAAAGGTAAAACCTTCAGTTAGGTATAAATAATTTCTAACTCCTAAGGCAAAAGCAGTAAGAATCTAGAGTTAAAATCTCAGATGACCACCTTGAAATAGGAGGTGGGGACAGTGAGGCCGGAGGGGTTTGTGATAGCATGCTGAAGATCTTATTTTGTTTGGCAAAAGAATACAGAGGTTTATTAATTACAGATATTTATAGAATTAACTTAAGTGGTTAAGATTTTAAGGTGACTGCTAGAAAAATAGATTTAGGATGCCTAGCTTCCAAACCACTAGAGGAAAAAACAAAAATGAAACCAAGAAAACCAATCAATGCAATTGTAATAGACATTCATCATTCTTCTTGGATGCCCAGTCCCTCTGAGTAGTTTTCCTATATATGAAAAAGTACCTCAGCTGAAGAGTCTGAGACTTTCCAATGTAGAATCTAGTAACTTGCTTTCCCATCCTCCCTTGCATCTATAGCACAGCCACGTGACCGAGATCCAATCAAATGCACCACATGACACTTTAAATTGGAAAGAGAACAGGGATCATGAAGATATCCTAGCAAGGCTGATGGTAGATGTATACAGTTTGCCAGAGGGAGCAGTGGCAGATGTTGAGCACCCAGCACTCAGCAACAACAGCTGAAGAGTCTTCACTGGAGGAGCTCTGCAATGTGATTTTTTTTTTAATTTATTTTTAAAATTTTTTTTATTTTTATTTTGTCAATATACAATGTAGTTAGTTATTGTGTCCCATCACCAAAACCTCCCTCCCTCCTCCCTCTCCCCCCTCCCACCCAGATGTGTCCCCTCCATTTTCTCGTTGTTAAGAGCTTCAAAAAAAAAAAAAAAAAGAAAAAAAAAAAAAAAAGAAAAAAAAAAAAAAA